>NW_019272068.1:417353-575365 GCF_002738345.1 Cucurbita maxima
GGCTTTTCGTGCGCTTCTAACATCAAGGCATCTTCCGCGCCAATCCTCGGTAAAAAAAAAAAAAAAATGAAACATTTCAATTTGTGTGCTTTCAGGGCTTTTCGTGCGCTTCTAAGCATCTTCTCCTCCAATCATCGGTAAAACCAAAAATGGAAATAAAAAAATAAAATCGTGAACGGCAGGATTCGAACCTGCGCGGGCAAAGCCCACATGATTTCTAGTCATGCCCGATAACCACTCCGGCACGCCCACCACACGAGCCCTCACACACACAAAGGCGCAGCAATTGGATTCAACCAATTCGGTAAGCTGTACAGAAGGATATCAATCGGGGAAGATGAATCACTCACCTGTTGTGAACCCAGAATCCGTTTCCTCTTTCCTTCTCCGATCAGGGGGATAGAGAGGTAATCTCCCTTTGTGGTCTTCGACAAATTTTTTCATTTTCTTCCCACAAATCTTTTGGTCTAAGGCTCGTGGATGAATTACGCTATGGAGCATCAATTTTGGGTCCGAAGCTTTTTGGTTCATGGGTTCCAAAAACTAGAAAAGTCAACCTCTTGACGAGACAAAAATCCAGACCTCCTCGACTCTTGATTCCTTTATGAGAAACGTTCATTTAGTCTCTACGAAGCTAAAGAAATTGGTCTCACTCAGCGTCGTTGAGAATAGAGTGGGTCCTTTAATTTTCCTCTACGAAGCTAAAGAAATTGGTCTCACTCAGCGTCGTTGAGAATAGAGTGGGTCCTTTAATTTTCGAATACGAAGCTAAAGAAATTGGTCTCACTCAGCGTCGTTGAGAATAGAGTGGGTCCTTTAATTTTCGAAAACTAGACCAAAAACTTACCCAAAAGCTTNTTATTAGCCATCGAGCTCTTCTTCACCCTTACTCCTTAGGTTCCTAGAAACTCAATGGGCGCGAGCTTTAGTAGCCATCGAGCTCTTCTTCACCCTTACTCCTTAGGTTCCTAGAAACTCAATGGGCGCGAGCTTTAGGGATAATTTGATCTACAGTGCTCGAATTAAGATCGTCAAAATTTCTCGAAAACTACCTTCGTGAAATCGATTGGGGAAATCTGTTCCATGCATTTTTCATCCCTCGGTTTCTTCCACTAAAGTGTGGTAACTTTATTTTGAATGTGTCGGTATTGGTTGAGTGTAGCCCAGAACTCTTCTAAAACACGCAGTGNATTAAAAACTCAAATGGTTCTTGATTGTTTGTCTCTTGAGATTTAGGGACTCGTTCCACGAAAAAAAAAAGGCCGAGAATGAATGCCCTAACCTCCTTGTAGCCCACCACTCCACTGCATTTGACTTCTCCAGAAACTGCCCGCATCCTCACCTGGAACTTCGAGGTGAAAAAGACTATTTTGTCAAACTCAGCCGTCGAATGAGAGCGTGACAGTCTCCTATAGACGTAGGCTCAATTTTGGATGACATGGACAGTTGGATCTGGACCAATTTGGAAAGAAAAATTCAAGGGAGGGGACGATACACGTGAAATCATTGGATTTTAGTGCCACCTTTTTCAATTTGTGTGCTTTCACGGCTTTTCGTGCGCTTCTAACATCAAGGCATCTTCCGCGCCAATCCTCGGTAAAAAAAAAAAAAAAAAAATGAAACATTTCAATTTGTGTGCTTTCAGGGCTTTTCGTGCGCTTCTAAGCATCTTCTCCTCCAATCATCGGTAAAACCAAAAATGGAAATAAAAAAATAAAATCGTGAACGGCAGGATTCGAACCTGCGCGGGCAAAGCCCACATGATTTCTAGTCATGCCCGATAACCACTCCGGCACGCCCACCACACGAGCCCTCACACACACAAAGGCGCAGCAATTGGATTCAACCAATTCGGTAAGCCGTACAGAAGGATATCAATCGGGGAAGATGAATCACTCACCTGTTGTGAACCCAGAATCCGTTTCCTCTTTCCTTCTCCGATCAGGGGGTTAGAGAGGTAATCTCCCTTTGTGGTCTTCGACAAATTTTTTCATTTTCTTCCCACAAATCTTTTGGTCTAAGGCTCGTGGATGAATTACGCTATGGAGCATCAATTTTGGGTCCGAAGCTTTTTGGTTCATGGGTTCCAAAAACTAGAAAAGTCAACCTCTTGGCGAGACAAAAATCCAGACCTCCTCGACTCTTGATTCCTTTATGAGAAACGTTCATTTAGTCTCTACGAAGCTAAAGAAATTGGTCTCACTCAGCGTCGTTGAGAATAGAGTGGGTCCTTTAATTTTCGAAAACTAGACCAAAAACTTACCCAAAAGCTTGAGCTAAAAATTTCTCTCTTTCCCGAGCTTATTAGCCATCGAGCTCTTCTTCACCCTTACTCCTTAGGTTCCTAGAAACTCAATGGGCGCGAGCTTTAGGGATAATTTGATCTACAGTGCTCGAATTAAGATCGTCAAAATTTCTCGAAAACTACCTTCGTGAAATCGATTGGGGAAATCTGTTCCATGCATTTTTCATCCCTCGGTTTCTTCCACTAAAGTGTGGTAACTTTATTTTGAATGTGTCGGTATTGGTTGAGTGTAGCCCAGAACTCTTCTAAAACACGCAGTGAATTAAAAACTCAAATGGTTCTTGATTGTTTGTCTCTTGAGATTTAGGGACTCGTTCCACGAAAAAAAAAAGGCCGAGAATGAATGCCCTAACCTCCTTGTAGCCCACCACTCCACTGCATTTGACTTCTCCAGAAACTGCCCGCATCCTCACCTGGAACTTCGAGGTGAAAAAGACTATTTTGTCAAACTCAGCCGTCGAATGAGAGCGTGACAGTCTCCTATAGACGTAGGCTCAATTTTGGATGACATGGACAGTTGGATCTGGACCAATTTGGAAAGAAAAATTCAAGGGAGGGGACGATACACGTGAAATCATTGGATTTTAGTGCCACCTTTTTCAATTTGTGTGCTTTCACGGCTTTTCGTGCGCTTCTAACATCAAGGCATCTTCCGCGCCAATCCTCGGTAAAAAAAAAAAAAAAAAAAAAACATTTCAATTTGTGTGCTTTCAGGGCTTTTCGTGCGCTTCTAAGCATCTTCTCCTCCAATCATCGGTAAAACCAAAAATGGAAATAAAAAAATAAAATCGTGAACGGCAGGATTCGAACCTGCGCGGGCAAAGCCCACATGATTTCTAGTCATGCCCGATAACCACTCCGGCACGCCCACCACACGAGCCCTCACACACACAAAGGCGCAGCAATTGGATTCAACCAATTCGGTAAGCCGTACAGAAGGATATCAATCGGGGAAGATGAATCACTCACCTGTTGTGAACCCAGAATCCGTTTCCTCTTTCCTTCTCCGATCAGGGGGTTAGAGAGGTAATCTCCCTTTGTGGTCTTCGACAAATTTTTTTCATTTTCTTCCCACAAATCTTTTGGTCTAAGGCTCGTGGATGAATTACGCTATGGAGCATCAATTTTGGGTCCGAAGCTTTTTGGTTCATGGGTTCCAAAAACTAGAAAAGTCAACCTCTTGGCGAGACAAAAATCCAGACCTCCTCGACTCTTGATTCCTTTATGAGAAACGTTCATTTAGTCTCTACGAAGCTAAAGAAATTGGTCTCACTCAGCGTCGTTGAGAATAGAGTGGGTCCTTTAATTTTCGAATACTAGACCAAAAACTTACCCAAAAGCTTGAGCTAAAAATTTCTCTCTTTCCCGAGCTTATTAGCCATCGAGCTCTTCTTCACCCTTACTCCTTAGGTTCCTAGAAACTCAATGGGCGCGAGCTTTAGGGATAATTTGATCTACAGTGCTCGAATTAAGATCGTCAAAATTTCTCGAAAACTACCTTCGTGAAATCGATTGGGGAAATCTGTTCCATGCATTTTTCATCCCTCGGTTTCTTCCACTAAAGTGTGGTAACTTTATTTTGAATGTGTCGGTATTGGTTGAGTGTAGCCCAGAACTCTTCTAAAACACGCAGTGAATTAAAAACTCAAATGGTTCTTGATTGTTTGTCTCTTGAGATTTAGGGACTCGTTCCACGAAAAAAAAAAGGCCGAGAATGAATGCCCTAACCTCCTTGTAGCCCACCACTCCACTGCATTTGACTTCTCCAGAAACTGCCCGCATCCTCACCTGGAACTTCGAGGTGAAAAAGACTATTTTGTCAAACTCAGCCGTCGAATGAGAGCGTGACAGTCTCCTATAGACGTAGGCTCAATTTTGGATGACATGGACAGTTGGATCTGGACCAATTTGGAAAGAAAAATTCAAGGGAGGGGACGATACACGTGAAATCATTGGATTTTAGTGTCACCTTTTTCAATTTGTGTGCTTTCACGGCTTTTCGTGCGCTTCTAACATCAAGGCATCTTCCGCGCCAATCCTCGGTAAAAAAAAAAAAAAAAATGAAACATTTCAATTTGTGTGCTTTCACGGCTTTTCGTGCGCTTCTAACATCAAGGCATCTTCCGCGCCAATCCTCGGTAAAAAAAAAAAAAAAATGAAACATTTCAATTTGTGTGCTTTCACGGCTTTTCGTGCGCTTCTAACATCAAGGCATCTTCCGCGNCAATCCTCGGTAAAAAAAAAAAAAAAAATGAAACATTTCAATTTGTGTGCTTTCAGGGCTTTTCGTGCGCTTCTAAGCATCTTCTCCTCCAATCATCGGTAAAACCAAAAATGGAAATAAAAAAATAAAATCGTGAACGGCAGGATTCGAACCTGCGCGGGCAAAGCCCACATGATTTCTAGTCATGCCCGATAACCACTCCGGCACGCCCACCACACGAGCCCTCACACACACAAAGGCGCAGCAATTGGATTCAACCAATTCGGTAAGCCGTACAGAAGGATATCAATCGGGGAAGATGAATCACTCACCTGTTGTGAACCCAGAATCCGTTTCCTCTTTCCTTCTCCGATCAGGGGGTTAGAGAGGTAATCTCCCTTTGTGGTCTTCGACAAATTTTTTTCATTTTCTTCCCACAAATCTTTTGGTCAAAGGCTCGTGGATGAATTACGCTATGGAGCATCAATTTTGGGTCCGAAGCTTTTTGGTTCATGGGTTCCAAAAACTAGAAAAGTCAACCTCTTGGCGAGACAAAAATCCAGACCTCCTCGACTCTTGATTCCTTTATGAGAAACGTTCATTTAGTCTCTACGAAGCTAAAGAAATTGGTCTCACTCAGCGTCGTTGAGAATAGAGTGGGTCCTTTAATTTTCGAAAACTAGACCAAAAACTTACCCAAAAGCTTGAGCTAAAAATTTCTCTCTTTCCCGAGCTTATTAGCCATCGAGCTCTTCTTCACCCTTACTCCTTAGGTTCCTAGAAACTCAATGGGCGCGAGCTTTAGGGATAATTTGATCTACAGTGCTCGAATTAAGATCGTCAAAATTTCTCGAAAACTACCTTCGTGAAATCGATTGGGGAAATCTGTTCCATGCATTTTTCATCCCTCGGTTTCTTCCACTAAAGTGTGGTAACTTTATTTTGAATGTGTCGGTATTGGTTGAGTGTAGCCCAGAACTCTTCTAAAACACGCAGTGAATTAAAAACTCAAATGGTTCTTGATTGTTTGTCTCTTGAGATTTAGGGACTCGTTCCACGAAAAAAAAAAGGCCGAGAATGAATGCCCTAACCTCCTTGTAGCCCACCACTCCACTGCATTTGACTTCTCCAGAAACTGCCCGCATCCTCACCTGGAACTTCGAGGTGAAAAAGACTATTTTGTCAAACTCAGCCGTCGAATGAGAGCGTGACAGTCTCCTATAGACGTAGGCTCAATTTTGGATGACATGGACAGTTGGATCTGGACCAATTTGGAAAGAAAAATTCAAGGGAGGGGACGATACACGTGAAATCATTGGATTTTAGTGCCACCTTTTTCAATTTGTGTGCTTTCACGGCTTTTCGTGCGCTTCTAACATCAAGGCATCTTCCGCGCCAATCCTCGGTAAAAAAAAAAAAAAAAAAAAAACATTTCAATTTGTGTGCTTTCAGGGCTTTTCGTGCGCTTCTAAGCATCTTCTCCTCCAATCATCGGTAAAACCAAAAATGGAAATAAAAAAATAAAATCGTGAACGGCAGGATTCGAACCTGCGCGGGCAAAGCCCACATGATTTCTAGTCATGCCCGATAACCACTCCGGCACGCCCACCACACGAGCCCTCACACACACAAAGGCGCAGCAATTGGATTCAACCAATTCGGTAAGCCGTACAGAAGGATATCAATCGGGGAAGATGAATCACTCACCTGTTGTGAACCCAGAATCCGTTTCCTCTTTCCTTCTCCGATCAGGGGGTTAGAGAGGTAATCTCCCTTTGTGGTCTTCGACAAATTTTTTTCATTTTCTTCCCACAAATCTTTTGGTCTAAGGCTCGTGGATGAATTACGCTATGGAGCATCAATTTTGGGTCCGAAGCTTTTTGGTTCATGGGTTCCAAAAACTAGAAAAGTCAACCTCTTGGCGAGACAAAAATCCAGACCTCCTCGACTCTTGATTCCTTTATGAGAAACGTTCATTTAGTCTCTACGAAGCTAAAGAAATTGGTCTCACTCAGCGTCGTTGAGAATAGAGTGGGTCCTTTAATTTTCGAAAACTAGACCAAAAACTTACCCAAAAGCTTGAGCTAAAAATTTCTCTCTTTCCCGAGCTTATTAGCCATCGAGCTCTTCTTCACCCTTACTCCTTAGGTTCCTAGAAACTCAATGGGCGCGAGCTTTAGGGATAATTTGATCTACAGTGCTCGAATTAAGATCGTCAAAATTTCTCGAAAACTACCTTCGTGAAATCGATTGGGGAAATCTGTTCCATGCATTTTTCATCCCTCGGTTTCTTCCACTAAAGTGTGGTAACTTTATTTTGAATGTGTCGGTATTGGTTGAGTGTAGCCCAGAACTCTTCTAAAACACGCAGTGAATTAAAAACTCAAATGGTTCTTGATTGTTTGTCTCTTGAGATTTAGGGACTCGTTCCACGAAAAAAAAAAGGCCGAGAATGAATGCCCTAACCTCCTTGTAGCCCACCACTCCACTGCATTTGACTTCTCCAGAAACTGCCCGCATCCTCACCTGGAACTTCGAGGTGAAAAAGACTATTTTGTCAAACTCAGCCGTCGAATGAGAGCGTGACAGTCTCCTATAGACGTAGGCTCAATTTTGGATGACATGGACAGTTGGATCTGGACCAATTTGGAAAGAAAAATTCAAGGGAGGGGACGATACACGTGAAATCATTGGATTTTAGTGCCACCTTTTTCAATTTGTGTGCTTTCACGGCTTTTCGTGCGCTTCTAACATCAAGGCATCTTCCGCGCCAATCCTCGGTAAAAAAAAAAAAAAAAAAAAAACATTTCAATTTGTGTGCTTTCAGGGCTTTTCGTGCGCTTCTAAGCATCTTCTCCTCCAATCATCGGTAAAACCAAAAATGGAAATAAAAAAATAAAATCGTGAACGGCAGGATTCGAACCTGCGCGGGCAAAGCCCACATGATTTCTAGTCATGCCCGATAACCACTCCGGCACGCCCACCACACGAGCCCTCACACACACAAAGGCGCAGCAATTGGATTCAACCAATTCGGTAAGCCGTACAGAAGGATATCAATCGGGGAAGATGAATCACTCACCTGTTGTGAACCCAGAATCCGTTTCCTCTTTCCTTCTCCGATCAGGGGGTTAGAGAGGTAATCTCCCTTTGTGGTCTTCGACAAATTTTTTTCATTTTCTTCCCACAAATCTTTTGGTCAAAGGCTCGTGGATGAATTACGCTATGGAGCATCAATTTTGGGTCCGAAGCTTTTTGGTTCATGGGTTCCAAAAACTAGAAAAGTCAACCTCTTGGCGAGACAAAAATCCAGACCTCCTCGACTCTTGATTCCTTTATGAGAAACGTTCATTTAGTCTCTACGAAGCTAAAGAAATTGGTCTCACTCAGCGTCGTTGAGAATAGAGTGGGTCCTTTAATTTTCGAAAACTAGACCAAAAACTTACCCAAAAGCTTGAGCTAAAAATTTCTCTCTTTCCCGAGCTTATTAGCCATCGAGCTCTTCTTCACCCTTACTCCTTAGGTTCCTAGAAACTCAATGGGCGCGAGCTTTAGGGATAATTTGATCTACAGTGCTCGAATTAAGATCGTCAAAATTTCTCGAAAACTACCTTCGTGAAATCGATTGGGGAAATCTGTTCCATGCATTTTTCATCCCTCGGTTTCTTCCACTAAAGTGTGGTAACTTTATTTTGAATGTGTCGGTATTGGTTGAGTGTAGCCCAGAACTCTTCTAAAACACGCAGTGAATTAAAAACTCAAATGGTTCTTGATTGTTTGTCTCTTGAGATTTAGGGACTCGTTCCACGAAAAAAAAAAGGCCGAGAATGAATGCCCTAACCTCCTTGTAGCCCACCACTCCACTGCATTTGACTACTCCAGAAACTGCCCGCATCCTCACCTGGAACTTCGAGGTGAAAAAGACTATTTTGTCAAACTCAGCCGTCGAATGAGAGCGTGACAGTCTCCTATAGACGTAGGCTCAATTTTGGATGACATGGACAGTTGGATCTGGACCAATTTGGAAAGAAAAATTCAAGGGAGGGGACGATACACGTGAAATCATTGGATTTTAGTGCCACCTTTTTCAATTTGTGTGCTTTCACGGCTTTTCGTGCGCTTCTAACATCAAGGCATCTTCCGCGCCAATCCTCGGTAAAAAAAAAAAAAAAAATGAAACATTTCAATTTGTGTGCTTTCAGGGCTTTTCGTGCGCTTCTAAGCATCTTCTCCTCCAATCATCGGTAAAACCAAAAATGGAAATAAAAAAATAAAATCGTGAACGGCAGGATTCGAACCTGCGCGGGCAAAGCCCACATGATTTCTAGTCATGCCCGATAACCACTCCGGCACGCCCACCACACGAGCCCTCACACACACAAAGGCGCAGCAATTGGATTCAACCAATTCGGTAAGCCGTACAGAAGGATATCAATCCGGGAAGATGAATCACTCACCTGTTGTGAACCCAGAATCCGTTTCCTCTTTCCTTCTCCGATCAGGGGGTTAGAGAGGTAATCTCCCTTTGTGGTCTTCGACAAATTTTTTCATTTTCTTCCCACAAATCTTTTGGTCTAAGGCTCGTGGATGAATTACGCTATGGAGCATCAATTTTTGGTCCGAAGCTTTTTGGTTCATGGGTTCCAAAAACTAGAAAAGTCAACCTCTTGGCGAGACAAAAATCCAGACCTCCTCGACTCTTGATTCCTTTATGAGAAACGTTCATTTAGTCTCTACGAAGCTAAAGAAATTGGTCTCACTCAGCGTCGTTGAGAATAGAGTGGGTCCTTTAATTTTCGAAAACTAGACCAAAAACTTACCCAAAAGCTTGAGCTAAAAATTTCTCTCTTTCCCGAGCTTATTAGCCATCGAGCTCTTCTTCACCCTTACTCCTTAGGTTCCTAGAAACTCAATGGGCGCGAGCTTTAGGGATAATTTGATCTACAGTGCTCGAATTAAGATCGTCAAAATTTCTCGAAAACTACCTTCGTGAAATCGATTGGGGAAATCTGTTCCATGCATTTTTCATCCCTCGGTTTCTTCCACTAAAGTGTGGTAACTTTATTTTGAATGTGTCGGTATTGGTTGAGTGTAGCCCAGAACTCTTCTAAAACACGCAGTGAATTAAAAACTCAAATGGTTCTTGATTGTTTGTCTCTTGAGATTTAGGGACTCGTTCCACGAAAAAAAAAAGGCCGAGAATGAATGCCCTAACCTCCTTGTAGCCCACCACTCCACTGCATTTGACTTCTCCAGAAACTGCCCGCATCCTCACCTGGAACTTCGAGGTGAAAAAGACTATTTTGTCAAACTCAGCCGTCGAATGAGAGCGTGACAGTCTCCTATAGACGTAGGCTCAATTTTGGATGACATGGACAGTTGGATCTGGACCAATTTGGAAAGAAAAATTCAAGGGAGGGGACGATACACGTGAAATCATTGGATTTTAGTGCCACCTTTTTCAATTTGTGTGCTTTCACGGCTTTTCGTGCGCTTCTAACATCAAGGCATCTTCCGCGCCAATCCTCGGTAAAAAAAAAAAAAAAAAAAAGAAACATTTCAATTTGTGTGCTTTCAGGGCTTTTCGTGCGCTTCTAAGCATCTTCTCCTCCAATCATCGGTAAAACCAAAAATGGAAATAAAAAAATAAAATCGTGAACGGCAGGATTCGAACCTGCGCGGGCAAAGCCCACATGATTTCTAGTCATGCCCGATAACCACTCCGGCACGCCCACCACACGAGCCCTCACACACACAAAGGCGCAGCAATTGGATTCAACCAATTCGGTAAGCCGTACAGAAGGATATCAATCGGGGAAGATGAATCACTCACCTGTTGTGAACCCAGAATCCGTTTCCTCTTTCCTTCTCCGATCAGGGGGTTAGAGAGGTAATCTCCCTTTGTGGTCTTCGACAAATTTTTTCATTTTCTTCCCACAAATCTTTTGGTCTAAGGCTCGTGGATGAATTACGCTATGGAGCATCAATTTTGGGTCCGAAGCTTTTTGGTTCATGGGTTCCAAAAACTAGAAAAGTCAACCTCTTGGCGAGACAAAAATCCAGACCTCCTCGACTCTTGATTCCTTTATGAGAAACGTTCATTTAGTCTCTACGAAGCTAAAGAAATTGGTCTCACTCAGCGTCGTTGAGAATAGAGTGGGTCCTTTAATTTTCGAAAACTAGACCAAAAACTTACCCAAAAGCTTGAGCTAAAAATTTCTCTCTTTCCCGAGCTTATTAGCCATCGAGCTCTTCTTCACCCTTACTCCTTAGGTTCCTAGAAACTCAATGGGCGCGAGCTTTAGGGATAATTTGATCTACAGTGCTCGAATTAAGATCGTCAAAATTTCTCGAAAACTACCTTCGTGAAATCGATTGGGGAAATCTGTTCCATGCATTTTTCATCCCTCGGTTTCTTCCACTAAAGTGTGGTAACTTTATTTTGAATGTGTCGGTATTGGTTGAGTGTAGCCCAGAACTCTTCTAAAACACGCAGTGAATTAAAAACTCAAATGGTTCTTGATTGTTTGTCTCTTGAGATTTAGGGACTCGTTCCACGAAAAAAAAAAGGCCGAGAATGAATGCCCTAACCTCCTTGTAGCCCACCACTCCACTGCATTTGACTTCTCCAGAAACTGCCCGCATCCTCACCTGGAACTTCGAGGTGAAAAAGACTATTTTGTCAAACTCAGCCGTCGAATGAGAGCGTGACAGTCTCCTATAGACGTAGGCTCAATTTTGGATGACATGGACAGTTGGATCTGGACCAATTTGGAAAGAAAAATTCAAGGGAGGGGACGATACACGTGAAATCATTGGATTTTAGTGCCACCTTTTTCAATTTGTGTGCTTTCACGGCTTTTCGTGCGCTTCTAACATCAAGGCATCTTCCGCGCCAATCCTCGGTAAAAAAAAAAAAAAAAAAAAAACATTTCAATTTGTGTGCTTTCAGGGCTTTTCGTGCGCTTCTAAGCATCTTCTCCTCCAATCATCGGTAAAACCAAAAATGGAAATAAAAAAATAAAATCGTGAACGGCAGGATTCGAACCTGCGCGGGCAAAGCCCACATGATTTCTAGTCATGCCCGATAACCACTCCGGCACGCCCACCACACGAGCCCTCACACACACAAAGGCGCAGCAATTGGATTCAACCAATTCGGTAAGCCGTACAGAAGGATATCAATCGGGGAAGATGAATCACTCACCTGTTGTGAACCCAGAATCCGTTTCCTCTTTCCTTCTCCGATCAGGGGGTTAGAGAGGTAATCTCCCTTTGTGGTCTTCGACAAATTTTTTTCATTTTCTTCCCACAAATCTTTTGGTCTAAGGCTCGTGGATGAATTACGCTATGGAGCATCAATTTTGGGTCCGAAGCTTTTTGGTTCATGGGTTCCAAAAACTAGAAAAGTCAACCTCTTGGCGAGACAAAAATCCAGACCTCCTCGACTCTTGATTCCTTTATGAGAAACGTTCATTTAGTCTCTACGAAGCTAAAGAAATTGGTCTCACTCAGCGTCGTTGAGAATAGAGTGGGTCCTTTAATTTTCGAAAACTAGACCAAAAACTTACCCAAAAGCTTGAGCTAAAAATTTCTCTCTTTCCCGAGCTTATTAGCCATCGAGCTCTTCTTCACCCTTACTCCTTAGGTTCCTAGAAACTCAATGGGCGCGAGCTTTAGGGATAATTTGATCTACAGTGCTCGAATTAAGATCGTCAAAATTTCTCGAAAACTACCTTCGTGAAATCGATTGGGGAAATCTGTTCCATGCATTTTTCATCCCTCGGTTTCTTCCACTAAAGTGTGGTAACTTTATTTTGAATGTGTCGGTATTGGTTGAGTGTAGCCCAGAACTCTTCTAAAACACGCAGTGAATTAAAAACTCAAATGGTTCTTGATTGTTTGTCTCTTGAGATTTAGGGACTCGTTCCACGAAAAAAAAAAGGCCGAGAATGAATGCCCTAACCTCCTTGTAGCCCACCACTCCACTGCATTTGACTTCTCCAGAAACTGCCCGCATCCTCACCTGGAACTTCGAGGTGAAAAAGACTATTTTGTCAAACTCAGCCGTCGAATGAGAGCGTGACAGTCTCCTATAGACGTAGGCTCAATTTTGGATGACATGGACAGTTGGATCTGGACCAATTTGGAAAGAAAAATTCAAGGGAGGGGACGATACACGTGAAATCATTGGATTTTAGTGCCACCTTTTTCAATTTGTGTGCTTTCACGGCTTTTCGTGCGCTTCTAACATCAAGGCATCTTCCGCGCCAATCCTCGGTAAAAAAAAAAAAAAAAAAAAAACATTTCAATTTGTGTGCTTTCAGGGCTTTTCGTGCGCTTCTAAGCATCTTCTCCTCCAATCATCGGTAAAACCAAAAATGGAAATAAAAAAATAAAATCGTGAACGGCAGGATTCGAACCTGCGCGGGCAAAGCCCACATGATTTCTAGTCATGCCCGATAACCACTCCGGCACGCCCACCACACGAGCCCTCACACACACAAAGGCGCAGCAATTGGATTCAACCAATTCGGTAAGCCGTACAGAAGGATATCAATCGGGGAAGATGAATCACTCACCTGTTGTGAACCCAGAATCCGTTTCCTCTTTCCTTCTCCGATCAGGGGGTTAGAGAGGTAATCTCCCTTTGTGGTCTTCGACAAATTTTTTTCATTTTCTTCCCACAAATCTTTTGGTCTAAGGCTCGTGGATGAATTACGCTATGGAGCATCAATTTTGGGTCCGAAGCTTTTTGGTTCATGGGTTCCAAAAACTAGAAAAGTCAACCTCTTGGCGAGACAAAAATCCAGACCTCCTCGACTCTTGATTCCTTTATGAGAAACGTTCATTTAGTCTCTACGAAGCTAAAGAAATTGGTCTCACTCAGCGTCGTTGAGAATAGAGTGGGTCCTTTAATTTTCGAAAACTAGACCAAAAACTTACCCAAAAGCTTGAGCTAAAAATTTCTCTCTTTCCCGAGCTTATTAGCCATCGAGCTCTTCTTCACCCTTACTCCTTAGGTTCCTAGAAACTCAATGGGCGCGAGCTTTAGGGATAATTTGATCTACAGTGCTCGAATTAAGATCGTCAAAATTTCTCGAAAACTACCTTCGTGAAATCGATTGGGGAAATCTGTTCCATGCATTTTTCATCCCTCGGTTTCTTCCACTAAAGTGTGGTAACTTTATTTTGAATGTGTCGGTATTGGTTGAGTGTAGCCCAGAACTCTTCTAAAACACGCAGTGAATTAAAAACTCAAATGGTTCTTGATTGTTTGTCTCTTGAGATTTAGGGACTCGTTCCACGAAAAAAAAAAGGCCGAGAATGAATGCCCTAACCTCCTTGTAGCCCACCACTCCACTGCATTTGACTTCTCCAGAAACTGCCCGCATCCTCACCTGGAACTTCGAGGTGAAAAAGACTATTTTGTCAAACTCAGCCGTCGAATGAGAGCGTGACAGTCTCCTATAGACGTAGGCTCAATTTTGGATGACATGGACAGTTGGATCTGGACCAATTTGGAAAGAAAAATTCAAGGGAGGGGACGATACACGTGAAATCATTGGATTTTAGTGCCACCTTTTTCAATTTGTGTGCTTTCACGGCTTTTCGTGCGCTTCTAACATCAAGGCATCTTCCGCGCCAATCCTCGGTAAAAAAAAAAAAAAAAAAAAAACATTTCAATTTGTGTGCTTTCAGGGCTTTTCGTGCGCTTCTAAGCATCTTCTCCTCCAATCATCGGTAAAACCAAAAATGGAAATAAAAAAATAAAATCGTGAACGGCAGGATTCGAACCTGCGCGGGCAAAGCCCACATGATTTCTAGTCATGCCCGATAACCACTCCGGCACGCCCACCACACGAGCCCTCACACACACAAAGGCGCAGCAATTGGATTCAACCAATTCGGTAAGCCGTACAGAAGGATATCAATCGGGGAAGATGAATCACTCACCTGTTGTGAACCCAGAATCCGTTTCCTCTTTCCTTCTCCGATCAGGGGGTTAGAGAGGTAATCTCCCTTTGTGGTCTTCGACAAATTTTTTTCATTTTCTTCCCACAAATCTTTTGGTCTAAGGCTCGTGGATGAATTACGCTATGGAGCATCAATTTTGGGTCCGAAGCTTTTTGGTTCATGGGTTCCAAAAACTAGAAAAGTCAACCTCTTGGCGAGACAAAAATCCAGACCTCCTCGACTCTTGATTCCTTTATGAGAAACGTTCATTTAGTCTCTACGAAGCTAAAGAAATTGGTCTCACTCAGCGTCGTTGAGAATAGAGTGGGTCCTTTAATTTTCGAAAACTAGACCAAAAACTTACCCAAAAGCTTGAGCTAAAAATTTCTCTCTTTCCCGAGCTTATTAGCCATCGAGCTCTTCTTCACCCTTACTCCTTAGGTTCCTAGAAACTCAATGGGCGCGAGCTTTAGGGATAATTTGATCTACAGTGCTCGAATTAAGATCGTCAAAATTTCTCGAAAACTACCTTCGTGAAATCGATTGGGGAAATCTGTTCCATGCATTTTTCATCCCTCGGTTTCTTCCACTAAAGTGTGGTAACTTTATTTTGAATGTGTCGGTATTGGTTGAGTGTAGCCCAGAACTCTTCTAAAACACGCAGTGAATTAAAAACTCAAATGGTTCTTGATTGTTTGTCTCTTGAGATTTAGGGACTCGTTCCACGAAAAAAAAAAGGCCGAGAATGAATGCCCTAACCTCCTTGTAGCCCACCACTCCACTGCATTTGACTTCTCCAGAAACTGCCCGCATCCTCACCTGGAACTTCGAGGTGAAAAAGACTATTTTGTCAAACTCAGCCGTCGAATGAGAGCGTGACAGTCTCCTATAGACGTAGGCTCAATTTTGGATGACATGGACAGTTGGATCTGGACCAATTTGGAAAGAAAAATTCAAGGGAGGGGACGATACACGTGAAATCATTGGATTTTAGTGCCACCTTTTTCAATTTGTGTGCTTTCACGGCTTTTCGTGCGCTTCTAACATCAAGGCATCTTCCGCGCCAATCCTCGGTAAAAAAAAAAAAAAAAAAAAAACATTTCAATTTGTGTGCTTTCAGGGCTTTTCGTGCGCTTCTAAGCATCTTCTCCTCCAATCATCGGTAAAACCAAAAATGGAAATAAAAAAATAAAATCGTGAACGGCAGGATTCGAACCTGCGCGGGCAAAGCCCACATGATTTCTAGTCATGCCCGATAACCACTCCGGCACGCCCACCACACGAGCCCTCACACACACAAAGGCGCAGCAATTGGATTCAACCAATTCGGTAAGCCGTACAGAAGGATATCAATCGGGGAAGATGAATCACTCACCTGTTGTGAACCCAGAATCCGTTTCCTCTTTCCTTCTCCGATCAGGGGGTTAGAGAGGTAATCTCCCTTTGTGGTCTTCGACAAATTTTTTTCATTTTCTTCCCACAAATCTTTTGGTCTAAGGCTCGTGGATGAATTACGCTATGGAGCATCAATTTTGGGTCCGAAGCTTTTTGGTTCATGGGTTCCAAAAACTAGAAAAGTCAACCTCTTGGCGAGACAAAAATCCAGACCTCCTCGACTCTTGATTCCTTTATGAGAAACGTTCATTTAGTCTCTACGAAGCTAAAGAAATTGGTCTCACTCAGCGTCGTTGAGAATAGAGTGGGTCCTTTAATTTTCGAAAACTAGACCAAAAACTTACCCAAAAGCTTGAGCTAAAAATTTCTCTCTTTCCCGAGCTTATTAGCCATCGAGCTCTTCTTCACCCTTACTCCTTAGGTTCCTAGAAACTCAATGGGCGCGAGCTTTAGGGATAATTTGATCTACAGTGCTCGAATTAAGATCGTCAAAATTTCTCGAAAACTACCTTCGTGAAATCGATTGGGGAAATCTGTTCCATGCATTTTTCATCCCTCGGTTTCTTCCACTAAAGTGTGGTAACTTTATTTTGAATGTGTCGGTATTGGTTGAGTGTAGCCCAGAACTCTTCTAAAACACGCAGTGAATTAAAAACTCAAATGGTTCTTGATTGTTTGTCTCTTGAGATTTAGGGACTCGTTCCACGAAAAAAAAAAGGCCGAGAATGAATGCCCTAACCTCCTTGTAGCCCACCACTCCACTGCATTTGACTTCTCCAGAAACTGCCCGCATCCTCACCTGGAACTTCGAGGTGAAAAAGACTATTTTGTCAAACTCAGCCGTCGAATGAGAGCGTGACAGTCTCCTATAGACGTAGGCTCAATTTTGGATGACATGGACAGTTGGATCTGGACCAATTTGGAAAGAAAAATTCAAGGGAGGGGACGATACACGTGAAATCATTGGATTTTAGTGCCACCTTTTTCAATTTGTGTGCTTTCACGGCTTTTCGTGCGCTTCTAACATCAAGGCATCTTCCGCGCCAATCCTCGGTAAAAAAAAAAAAAAAAAAAAAACATTTCAATTTGTGTGCTTTCAGGGCTTTTCGTGCGCTTCTAAGCATCTTCTCCTCCAATCATCGGTAAAACCAAAAATGGAAATAAAAAAATAAAATCGTGAACGGCAGGATTCGAACCTGCGCGGGCAAAGCCCACATGATTTCTAGTCATGCCCGATAACCACTCCGGCACGCCCACCACACGAGCCCTCACACACACAAAGGCGCAGCAATTGGATTCAACCAATTCGGTAAGCCGTACAGAAGGATATCAATCGGGGAAGATGAATCACTCACCTGTTGTGAACCCAGAATCCGTTTCCTCTTTCCTTCTCCGATCAGGGGGTTAGAGAGGTAATCTCCCTTTGTGGTCTTCGACAAATTTTTTTCATTTTCTTCCCACAAATCTTTTGGTCTAAGGCTCGTGGATGAATTACGCTATGGAGCATCAATTTTGGGTCCGAAGCTTTTTGGTTCATGGGTTCCAAAAACTAGAAAAGTCAACCTCTTGGCGAGACAAAAATCCAGACCTCCTCGACTCTTGATTCCTTTATGAGAAACGTTCATTTAGTCTCTACGAAGCTAAAGAAATTGGTCTCACTCAGCGTCGTTGAGAATAGAGTGGGTCCTTTAATTTTCGAAAACTAGACCAAAAACTTACCCAAAAGCTTGAGCTAAAAATTTCTCTCTTTCCCGAGCTTATTAGCCATCGAGCTCTTCTTCACCCTTACTCCTTAGGTTCCTAGAAACTCAATGGGCGCGAGCTTTAGGGATAATTTGATCTACAGTGCTCGAATTAAGATCGTCAAAATTTCTCGAAAACTACCTTCGTGAAATCGATTGGGGAAATCTGTTCCATGCATTTTTCATCCCTCGGTTTCTTCCACTAAAGTGTGGTAACTTTATTTTGAATGTGTCGGTATTGGTTGAGTGTAGCCCAGAACTCTTCTAAAACACGCAGTGAATTAAAAACTCAAATGGTTCTTGATTGTTTGTCTCTTGAGATTTAGGGACTCGTTCCACGAAAAAAAAAAGGCCGAGAATGAATGCCCTAACCTCCTTGTAGCCCACCACTCCACTGCATTTGACTTCTCCAGAAACTGCCCGCATCCTCACCTGGAACTTCGAGGTGAAAAAGACTATTTTGTCAAACTCAGCCGTCGAATGAGAGCGTGACAGTCTCCTATAGACGTAGGCTCAATTTTGGATGACATGGACAGTTGGATCTGGACCAATTTGGAAAGAAAAATTCAAGGGAGGGGACGATACACGTGAAATCATTGGATTTTAGTGCCACCTTTTTCAATTTGTGTGCTTTCACGGCTTTTCGTGCGCTTCTAACATCAAGGCATCTTCCGCGCCAATCCTCGGTAAAAAAAAAAAAAAAAAAAAAACATTTCAATTTGTGTGCTTTCAGGGCTTTTCGTGCGCTTCTAAGCATCTTCTCCTCCAATCATCGGTAAAACCAAAAATGGAAATAAAAAAATAAAATCGTGAACGGCAGGATTCAAACCTGCGCGGGCAAAGCCCACATGATTTCTAGTCATGCCCGATAACCACTCCGGCACGCCCACCACACGAGCCCTCACACACACAAAGGCGCAGCAATTGGATTCAACCAATTCGGTAAGCCGTACAGAAGGATATCAATCGGGGAAGATGAATCACTCACCTGTTGTGAACCCAGAATCCGTTTCCTCTTTCCTTCTCCGATCAGGGGGTTAGAGAGGTAATCTCCCTTTGTGGTCTTCGACAAATTTTTTCATTTTCTTCCCACAAATCTTTTGGTCTAAGGCTCGTGGATGAATTACGCTATGGAGCATCAATTTTGGGTCCGAAGCTTTTTGGTTCATGGGTTCCAAAAACTAGAAAAGTCAACCTCTTGGCGAGACAAAAATCCAGACCTCCTCGACTCTTGATTCCTTTATGAGAAACGTTCATTTAGTCTCTACGAAGCTAAAGAAGTTGGTCTCGCTCAGCGTCATTGAGTATAGGGAGGGATCTTTTAATTTTCAAAAACTGACCAAAAACTTACCCAAAAGCTTGAGCTAAAAATTTCTCTCTTTCCCGAGCTTATTAGCCATCGAGCTCTTCTTCACCCTTACTCCTTAGGTTCCTAGAAACTCAATGGGCGCGAGTTTTAGGGATAATTTGATCTACAGTGCTCGAATTAAGATCGTCAAAATTTCTCGAAAACTACCTTCGTGAAATCGATTGGGGAAATCTGTTCCATGCATTTTTCATCCCTCGGTTTCTTCCACTAAAGTGTGGTAACTTTATTTTGAATGTGTCGGTATTGGTTGAGTGTAGCCCAGAACTCTTCTAAAACACGCAGTGAATTAAAAACTCAAATGGTTCTTGATTTTTTGTCTCTTGAGATTTAGGGACTCGTTCCACGAAAAAAAAAAGGCCGAGAATGAATGCCCTAACCTCCTTGTAGCCCACCACTCCACTGCATTTGACTTCTCCAGAAACTGCCCGCATCCTCACCTGGAACTTCGAGGTGAAAAAGACTATTTTGTCAAACTCAGCCGTCGAATGAGAGCGTGACAGTCTCCTATAGACGTAGGCTCAATTTTGGATGACATGGACAGTTGGATCTGGACCAATTTGGAATGAAAAATTCAAGGGAGGGGACGATACACGTGAAATCATTGGACTTTAGTACCACTTTTTCAATTTGTGTGCTTTCAGGGCTTTTCGTGCGCTTCTAACATCAAGGCATCTTCTCCGTGTTGGGTTTTATGTCCTAAAACTCATTGTTTGTAAACAAAAACATTTTCTATTTTCAATAAAATTATTATTGTTTTTTATTCCGTAAATATTGTTATTTAATAAAGTGAACTTTACAATCATTAATCTAAATTCAATAAACTAAGAACACTCTGGCTATAGTATGATTACTTGAACTATATATAGAAACATAAGAGTTGATCAAGTTCAAGTATATTGTCAAAATTTATAGTATAAGGATAAGGCTGAGTACCTTATTCTGGGGACACTATGGATACGACCCACTTTTGTATATGATATAAACAAGGTGATCACTAAATTGTACATGTGGAGACATGTGAGTGGGGGTGTCCTATGCAATGAGTATTGCATAAGATCGGACCATGAAGAAAATCACTCTCACTTTATAATGTCGTTTACTATTTAGACTGATTTTCTTTTCATTCGATTACCTAGGTAATTCGATCTTAATCCTGAACTAACCATGAACTCCTGTTTATTCGGAATTATCTTTAGATTTTCATGGGTAAGAGTGGCTCAAGTTCGCCGACTCAATAGGCTCCCATTTCAGGTGTAAGACTAGGTAAATGGCTGGGGATGTGGGGTGCAAGATGGAATTCACTCCTACCCACTTTAGGATAGAAGAGAGGTATCTCTCTTAAGTACTGACTCCAGGTCTTGAACAAGGGGCCCCACCCTCTCATTGGCCTTAGAAGGATTCAGTTTACTTGTTGGACCACAAACCAATTGTTTATTAGAGAATCGGTTAGACATAAGAAACAAGAAGTAACTTCAGGGGTAAAACGGTAAATTGACCCAGCTCTAGTTACGAACAACCTGTGATGGATCGACTTACTAATCATGGTTATATCAAATGGACATAAATATATCTATTGTGAGGGGAGTGCAACTACTGGGTTATAGTGGAATGTCTTAGTAGTTAACGAATGTTGGTTAACAAGGTTAATGAGTTTAACCGGTTAATCTTGGATCGTTGGAGCCCATGATCTATAGGTCCATTAGGTCCCTCTGCTAGCTCATATCGAACTAAACCATAGAACAGTGTGATGAGTGAGTTCGAAGTGTTCGAATTCAAATTAGGGAGAATGCGCTACATATATACGAAATATATAACTGCATTTTTGTTTTATTTACGAAGTAAACAAAAAGAGAGAATCTAAGATATTTAAATTATCTTAATCAAATATGTGTCGGAATTAATTGGGATTGACATTTGAATTAATATTAAATATTAATTAAATAGTTTAATTAATCATTTAATATTACTTTAATTTGAAATTAATAATTTAAATTTATTGTTGATCAAAATGAAGAAAGACAAAATGTTAAATTCATTTAATGGAAAAATCCATGTTAGTGGAATTTCGAGGTGTCAAAATTTGGTTTAACTAAACTTGCATGCTTGCCAAATAAATCCCACAGATTTGAGTGTCAAAATTTGGTTAACTCAAGCATGCATGCTTGCCACATAATCCTAAACATTTGAGTGAAATTGTGAGTGTCAAAATATGGTGATCTCAAGTTTGCATGAACAATGCAAACATGAAAGGTGTTCTTGTTGGTGAAAAACCTTGAGAAAAACCTCTCCCAAACACTCTTTTCATATATACAAAATCCCTCTCAAGTTTAGTCACTCACCGGATTCCACAATCCCGTTCTAAGGTCGGAGGATAGTGAAGAAGACACTAGTGGTGGTTCGAAACCGGTTCGTGAGGAAATAGGAATTTGAACTATAAAAGGTTAGTATTCAAACTCATTAAGTTTTAATACTTATGAACATGCTAGTTATTTACTATAATTGATGTTCTAAAAGTGCCTAAGATCCAAATTGCTTCCGCATATGTTATATTAACACCATCAATTGGTATCAGAGTAAGTTTTGGCACTTTATTTACATTAACTTGATCATGGTGGGTACTATTTCATGAATGAAATTTTGTGGTTGCTAAAGGGATGGTTTTGGTTTTGGCATTTTTTGATGCTTCCATTTGATACAATTATTGTAATAAGCCTAATGTGTATGGGCTTTAATGAATGAAGAAAGTACCGTAATTTTTATGGAGTCATTAGAGTTCATTTTAGGTTGTAATTGATCGAAAATGGAAGAGATAGTAAGCTGAACCAAATAAGAAGATGGAAGAGGCAGTTCGGGTGTTCTTTCTGCCTTTGGGGTCTGGTTCAACGTTTTTAAGGGTTGGTTCGCCCAGTTCGTGATCCTCGGGAGCGGTTCAAGTTATTTTTAATTATTAATGTAATAATTTAGTTAATTGTTTGTTTTAAAATGTCAAAACCAATCCACTTTAGCATGTTTAATTAATTATGCATTATGAATGTATGTTTTAATTAAATAGAAAATGTATATGCATAAAGTATGTCATATAGATTTAAAATCCCACCATAGACTGAGCATGTTTCATGCATTCCAAGCATGTTATAAGTGTTATAATGTATAGTATGCATGTTTAGGGTTCCATGAGTGATAGATATAAATTGTTATATTATTGAATGGAATGGATGATTATATAATTTTTATATAAAGCATGTTAGATGCATGTCATAAGTTATTTTCAACGTCGTAACATGGGAGTCGAAACAACGAAACTCTAGAAATGGATAGGATTTCTTAGGTCCATTCCTAACTTTGGCTTTTTCATTCGATAGCATTGTTGGGACCGATCTCTGAGGTCTGAAAATGGCGGGTCACACTTACAAAAAATTACTAAGAGTTAGTATATTCTTGACCAAAATAGCGATAACTAAAAACACTATAGAAACAAGAGTTATTCTGGGATTAGTGATTAAAGTTAAGAATGTCTTGGTTTAGTGAACGAGTGATTGACTGCCCCTCGGTAGCAGTTGCTCTAACTCACTAAAGTATCGTTGCAAATTAATAATTTTTTGGTACATTATTACATTTGCTAAAACTGATTGGATTAAACAGGATTAAGTCAAATCACTAATAAAATTTTCTTTATATCATAGCATGACAAACTCAATAGTACAATTACTCGCTTCTAAGAAATTAAACGGCGACAATTATGCAACTTGGAAATCAAACCTAAACACAATACTAGTAATTGATGATTTAAGGTTTGTTTTAACTGAGGAATGTCCTCCAAACCCCAGCTCAAATGCAAATCGAACAATTCGGGATGCATATGACAGATGGATAAAGGCAAATGACAAAGCCCGAGTGTACATTCTAGCCAGCATATTTGATGTTTTGGCTAAGAAACACGATGTTATGGGTACTTCTAAGCCAGGGTGTACATTCTAGCCAGCATATCTGATGTTTTGGCTAAGAAACACGATGTTATGAGTACTGCTAAAGAGATTATGAAATCTCTTAAAGGGATGTTTGGACAACCGTCCTTCTCCCTTAGACATAAAATACATTTACAATTGTCGTATGAAAGAAGGGACCTCAGTTAGAGAACATGTCCTGGACATGATGGTCCATTTCAATGTGGCAGAAGAAAATGAAGTTGTCATTGATGAGAAGAGTCAAGTCAGTTTTATCATGATGTCTCTTCCGAAGAGCTTCTTCCAGTTCCGCACAAATGTGGTAATGAACAAAATAGAATACAACTTGACTGCTCTTCTCAATGAACTACAAACTTATCAATCCCTCTTAACGAACAAGGGACAAACAGGAGAAGCAAGTGTTGCTATCTCCAAGAAATTACTACAAGGATCGTCCTCCAAAAATAAGTCTAGACCTTCAACTTCTAAAAGTGTTTTGATGAAGAAGAAGGGTAAAGGGAAAAATAAGATTCTTACTAGCCGCAAACACAAGGTTCAAAAAGCAGATAAAGGAAAATGTTTCCATTGCAACGAACGGACACTGGAAGAGAAACTGCCCAAAATACCTTGCAGAGAAGAAAGCCAAAAAGACACAACAAAGTAAATATGATTTACTCGTAGAAATATGTTTAGTAGAGTATGACAACTCAACTTGGATACTAGATTCAGGGGCGACTAATCATATTTGTTCTTTTTATCAGGAAACTAGCTTCTAGAGAATGCTTGCGGATGGCGAGATAACACTCAAGGTTGGAACAGGAGAGGTTGTCTCAGCAAGATCAGTAGGAAATTCAAAGTTGTTTTTTGGAGATAGATTCGTTATATTAGATAATGTACTTTTTGTTCCTAAAATGAAAATAAATCTAATATCTATCTCTTGTTTATTAGAACAATTGTATTAAGTATCTTTTGAAATCAATGAAGTGTTCATTTGCAAAAGAGGTATTCATATTTGTTCAGCAAAACTAGAAAACAACTTATATATGTTAAAACCGAGCGAAACAAAAGCCATTTTAAATATCGAGATGTTTAAAAAAGCTGAAACTCAAATTAACGGCAAAAGATTTCTCCTGATATCTATCTTTGGCACTTAAGACTAGGCCACATTAATGTCAATAGGATTGAGAGATTGGTTAAAAGAGAACTTCTAAATGAGTTAGAAGACAACTCTTTACGTTCATGTGAGTCTTGTCTTGAGGGTAAAATGACTAAACGATCGTTTTCCAAAAAAGGTTATAGAGCCAAAGAAACCTTAGAACTCGTGCATACAGATCTCTATGGTCCAATGAATGTCAAAACATGAGGAGGATATGAATATTTCATCAGTTTCATTGTTGATTATTCAAGGTATGACTATCTTTACCTAATGCGTCACAAGTTCGAAGCTCTTGAAAAATTCAGAGAGTATAAGACTGAGGTTGAGAATCTATTAGGTAAAACTATTAAAACACTTCGATTAGATCGAGGAGGAGAGTACATGGACTTAATATTTCAGGACTATATGATAGGACATGAAATAAGGTCTCAACTCTCAGCCCCTGATATGCCTCAACAAAATGGTGTATCATAGAGGAGAAATAGAACTTTGTTAGACATGGTTCGGTCTATGATGAGTTTCGCTCAATTACCCGATCCTTTAGCGAGGCTGACGCTCCGTCAAGACCCAAGAACATTTCACGAGGTAAGGTTCTGAACGACATTTCTCAGATCTGAGCTTTCCCTATGTGAATCGATCTTAAAATGTTGAAATATTCACCTAAGAACAACTCTACACACGGTGAGGGAACTTCCGACGTTCTTAACACGTTCGGTAGTCAAGAAAAAAATTACAAAAAATACTAGGACGTAGCCCGTAACACGATCTAGAACTTTGTCAAAGAAATCATATCGATCTGATTTACAGATCGAAAGATATAAAAATCGGAAAAGGGGACTGTATTACGGATTTGAGAGGAAAAAAAAAAAAGAGGTCGGCCAGTGAGCGACAAAGGGCAGCGTGACAAGCACCGAACACGCGTCGACCGTCGGCTGGAGCAACGCAGCTCCAACGAGGCAACGACACATGTCACCTGCAAAGTCCAGCCGAACCGCAAACACGAGCCGAGCCGAGCCGAACCGGACCGAACGACCCGTGACTGCGCAGGGGCTGCTGCGCATGGTAGGCACGCACGCCCACCCGCGTGCTTAGCTCACTGTTGATGCGTGAGCGCGCGTGAAACGACCGTTTTGGCCCGGTTGCCTTCTGTTTGCCCGATTTTTGTCCCGGTTCCAGTTCCGATACTGTTTTTACTTTAATAGGGACCTAATATAAAGAAATCAAGATTTTTGGACACTTCACGGGCAAAGAAACGCTAGCAAAAGGGCATAGGTCAACCAAGTAAGTCACCACCTGGTATTTAGGAAGAAATACTTGTAGGATTTGCTTGGATTGCATGCATGCTAGTAATTTTGTTTCAGATTAGCTCTCCATGTAAAATATTAGCCAGATTGATTGCTATGAGTGTACTGAGTGAATTATCTGAGTGTTGCATGTATGCTTTAAGCTTCCGTCGTATGTATGCATGCGTTTAATTTATGTTGGAATTGTGTATGTCGTGTTCCGGGTGCTTGATGGACGAATTCGCCCCATTGAGCGCAAACTTCGTGCTTTGGGTGCTTGATGGAGGTCATCGCCCCGTTGAGCCGGTATGACTAGTTTGCATGAATTATATATTATGATGTTAGAAGATGGTTGCATGCACACTCTGTTAATTGCTAGGGCCCATTTCTATGATAGGCTTAGGGGATTACTGTTAGGAGCGATATGTCGCTCTAGCCAGACTTAATTTTTCCCTAGGAACTTAGCGGTTTACCACGGCAATAAGGTACCTCAGGAGTGTTCATAGATTGCTAGTGTAAGAATGGTATCTATAGTTTCGTGGGAGGACCAAGGGTCCCTGATCAGTTCTTATTGCTCTTAGACATTTCGCATGGGAAATGTGTCCCCACGTCGTACAACCCATTAGCTGCATGGGAATGGGTTGGGTCGCGCCCCCCATAGGAGGACTATATGGGCTTAGGGGTATTCAGCACACCCCTAAGCTAGATACCATGTATTCCTAGATAGCCATGTTGAGGTAGTGCCTCATAGAGAGATACCGACCATATTAGCTTGGCGTAAGGAACCTCTAGGCGTTTAATGAAAGGACGACGAACCAGTGAAACCCAAGGAGCAAGCTCCAAGGGACTAAGATTAGAACCAAATGTCCTAGAACTGAATTAAGAAACTGTGGGAACCTATTAAATTAAGATGCGAAGAGAGCCTACAAGTAGGTGGCTTACGGAGTATAATTTTTATACTCATCATTGCTATGTTTTCCTTTTTTTTTAGGAGCGCGAGGCATCGGTCAAGGGCGGGCGTGATGGAGACGGGGATTGTCACAGAGGAATGGGTTGTCCTGGGGCATCAGTCTAGTCTTTATATTGTATTTGCATTCTTTCGAAATTTATTTCCAAACTATCATGTGTCTGTTGTTTGTCGTCCAAAAATTTTATGGGAGTTTAAGGATTTTCTTTATTTCATATTTAAATCACTTTGTGCATTTGTGTCTTGTCGTTAGTCACGGTCCGTAGTAAAATACTGGGTCGTGACAGAAACTCCAAGGAGCAAGCTCCAAAGAGAAGTCCCAATGGGCTAAGACTAGAACTAGACGTCCTAGAGCCAATTAGAAAACCGTGAGAATTCTGTTAGGTTTAGAATGCAATGAGAGCGTACGAGTAGATGGCTTACTGAGTATAATTTTTATACTCATCCCAGTTTTTCTATTTTTTTTTTCAAGTGTTCGCAAGTTGCCTGTAATGACCCTAAATTTCCACATACTCAGAGTCGCTACTAATGTCTCATGCTCATCTCTAATGCAGAATATAACTATAAAAATGCTCATCTTTATTAGCGGAAAAATTTAAAACTTCAGAATACGTTAAAACACTAGAAAACACTATCGGACTTACGTATTTCAAACATCAAGTTGGAGTTCAAAATAAGATAAAAACAATTACAAATTAAATAATTTAAATAAATGAAATTCAAGACACCCTATCCTAAACAAGACACCCTATCCTAACCAAGACTAGGAATTTTAACTATGCAACTATCCTATGCACCCGCCACAGTCTCTGATCACGTTGCCACCGTCAACCGTACACAGGTGCCTTGCCTTTACTTAAAAAACAATATGGCACACGACCTCAATAAGTGACCCCACTATAGGGGCCATGCTAATGCAAACACATGTAATCATGAATTAGGGACCTATCTCTAATCATCTTAAGGGTGGCCTCTAGTCTCAAACAAATTGGATGTGTAGTACTTCCCTACACACGACTCACACGTGCGAGTGTGAATCCCCAAGGCGCTTGCACACCCCCTGGACTCTCTGGTCAAGCTAATCACTAGCGACGTTTGGAGGTCAGCAGAACCCCATAGTGTCATAAGCCTCATGAACACCCTCATCTGTGTGCATTCGCACCTGTGCGCATTCGCTCTCATCATACGATGCGCGTCCGCACTCATCATCTCTAGGGGAAGTAGTCTTATGCATATGAACATACAATATGCATGAGGTCCCTCTATGTCTAATTATACATCTTTTCTGACACAACCCTCTAGTCTCATCTCTTGGTTACACTATGTAACACGTGCTCGTAGATATTTACATTAATATCATTTTCATACTCTTAGGGTTGTGTTCTATGTCGATCTAACGACATGATGCAATATGGCAAACAAAATCGTAAGGCATGTTCAACATGGAAAACATCATCATGTTAATAAATTTGTCATGCATACATCATACTCATCATAGAAGAAATTAAGTGCATCGAATATAACATGTACGTCATGCATCGAAATATAAATAACATACAATTAACATACAGCACAACACAGCGTCATACTCATACATCATCATAAATCAAACAATATTCAGCCTATCCTATAGTAAGTCCACTTACTTGGTTGGCCTTGGCCGAAGTATTCCCTAATTAGCTAAACATAAGCTCACATTCCGTGAGAGCTGCTTCCTATGTTGCCGGGGTTTGTTTCCTATCACACCGTTCGCTGTCGTCCGTTAGTATTTCACGATTAATTTACCAATAATTCAATAAATGTGAAATACAACTCTAAACTGACCTCAGATACCTTAATCAGGGCTGAAAACAGGTATGGGAGGGTCGAAATAGTGAAAATCGAGCTGAAAACAAGGGAGCCAAGCTGAACCGCCACTGTGAGCCACTAAGTCGATTACGCAGAGTCGAGCCGAGGGACCGCCTGCGCCACTGTGTACCACATGGAAAAATTAGAGCACGCCATGTCGCGCGGTGTGCATCAGGTTGCACTCCGGTTCGGGTCGACTATTTCAGAAGGCTACTGGGTCGGGCTGGTTGTTGGGCCTCGGTTTACTAGAATGGGCCGCAAGTATATGGGTTACAGGCTGATTCGATTGGATTATGGGTCTGGTCTCGGGTCGGTTAAGCTGAACCGTGGCTTCTGGGATGGATTGAGGTTTGGGCCACTATAGTTGGGCTGGGTCGAAGGCAGAGACCGAGGGGAAAGAAGTCGGGCTGCTCTATTGGGTTTTGGGTTTAGGTTGACTCGGATCCGTGGATCTCGTCTTCCTTACTTGACTTTCGGCCAATTTTTCAACGCATTTTCTCCCTCCTTCGACGTTTCCGTTGTTGATTTTGGTCCTCTTTCTTCCTTTTCCTCTCTGTTTTTCGTCCTTCTTTCCTTCCTCGAAGTTTAATGGCCTAAAAGTTTCTAAAACCACATATCTAAGAACTTTAGGAAAACTCAATTTTCTGACCTCGGTTACCGACGACGGTGCCTACGAAAAGGCACAAAACGTACCCTGAGTTATTGTGCTTTCGTTAGGGATCCTTCTCGTGGTGGTAACTGAGCATTTGGCGTCGATTTTAGGGTGGTTTGGGGCTCGTCGGAGGGATTGAAAACTCGCTGACGTTATCTGAAATCTCTCTCTCCCTCTCTCGTATTTTCGTTCTTTTCTCTGTTTTCAAGTATTTAGATCGATTCTGGGAGTCATGGGTTGAAGGCTGAGCGAGGTGTAGCTGTCGTTTCGTGTGGGGTCTGCGAAACTCGGCGGTCGCCAGAAAACTTGCGAGTTTTCCGGTGATTGAGTTTTTTTTTTTTCTTTTTCTTTTTCTTTTTCTCTCTTTTTTATTCCTGGGTCGTTACACTGCCAATTGAGGTGAAGGAGCGTTTGAGAGCTGTGTGGTCACAGAGGGGGTCGTTCCAAAGCGTCAGTCGATTTTCAGTCTTTTGTATTTCATTTTATATTTGTAATTTCTTTGGTAAAATTTTGAAACAAAACTTCTCTTTCTTTTATTTGAATTGAATTATATTTTTTTCTTTTCTTTTCTTTTCTTTTTGTTTGTTTTTGCTTTTGTCTTTTGGGTCACGGTCCGAGTTTTGAAGCCTCAAAAATCGGGTTGTGACATCTGCCTCTAAGCCTACTTCACATATTACTACTATGGAGCATCCCCTCTGGCTTCAGGCAATGAATGATGAATTTTAGACACTTTTACAAAATAAGACAGGACACTTAGTTCCTCCTCGTGCCGGTCTTAACGTTATTGATTGCAAATGGGTTTTCAAACTCAAGCAAAAACTAGATGACTCTATTGATTGCTACAAAGCATGCATGTTTGCTAAAGGGTTTAAACAGCAGTATGACGTTGATTATGATGATACCTTCAGTCAGTTGAATCTTCTGATTTCCTGGTTTGTTACTGTGGATCAAGTCCCACCATGTAATCCTCATTGTATACATCTAGATATATAAGAGGTCAAGACATGACCTATAGAGGTCACAGCGCCATTCAACCTAACATAACCCACTTTCCTTCAATGGCGGATGGTTAAGCTTGTGGTTGAAGAGGCATCTTAGAAGTCGTAAAGAAAAACATTAAACATAGTAACAATGTAGCAGAGTATCAAATACACTATGCTACCTACAGGAGCAAAGAGCGAGACTCACTTTTGATGGAAGTGTTCTTACAAAACATTCAATTTTGAATGGTCCCAGTTTAAGGGAGCATACTTGAGTATAACACTACAATTGCCAGGATTACGAATCAGAAAGCCTTCCTATAACTGAGGTCGGGTGACAAAACCGCCTTTGATTTCTTAAGAAATTGAACTCACCATTACTTGAAACTTCGAGGTGAAAATTACGATTTTGCCCAACTCAGCAGGATGAGAGCATGGGAGTCTCCTACAGACCTAAGTTCATTTTTTATTCATTTTTGAATGACATGTTCGGTTGGATCTCCACCAATTTAAAATGAAAAATTCATGGTCTTTTTCTTTCTCTTCTCACATCAAAGATATTTTTTTCAATTTCTGGTCTTTAAGGTCACTTCGTTCAAATTCATATTTTTTAATAATAAATAAAATTTATGTTTGTTATGTTTGTGCTACATTATTGTTCTTTTAAAATAGTAGAGAAATTACAAAAAAATTTGTGAACAAGATTTGACCCTAAGCAAACCCCACCTAATGTCTAATTATGCCCAATAACCACTACATGAGCTCCACCTATGCAAAGGTTTCAGAATTGGTTTCAACCAATTCGGTCAGTTGTATGGAAAGATGTCAATCCGGGAAGAAGGACCACTCACCTATTGTGAACCTAGATTCGGTTTCCTCTTTCCTTCTCTGATCACGGGTTGGAGAGCTTATCTCCCTTCGTGGTTTTCAGCAAAGTTCTTTGTTTTCTAATCTATTGGTACAAGGCTCGTGGATGAACTACACTATGGAGCTTCAATTTTAGGGCCAAAGCTTTTTGGTTCATGGGTTAATAAAACTAGAAAAATATGATTTTGTCCAACTCAGCCGTCGGATGAGAGTTTGGCAGTCCCGTGCAGACTTATATTCATTTTCAGATGACATGGACAGTTGTATATCCACAAATTTGGAATAAATAAATTCAAGGAGACTGATCTATGTGAAATCCTTGGATTCCAATGCTACTTTTTCAAATTTTTTGTTTTCAGTGAACCAACACGAGCACAGCCTACATGATTTCTAGTCATGCCCGATAACCACTCCGACACACCCACTACATGAGCCCTCACATACGCAAAGCTGTAGGAATTGGTTTCGACCAATTATGTCAGCTGTACACAAAGATGTGAATCCGGGAAGAAAAATCACTCACCTATTATGAACCTAGAATCGGTTTCCTTTTTCCGTCTCCGATCAGGGGTTGGAGAGCTTATCTCCATTCGTAGTTTTTGGCAAAGTTCTTCGTTTTCTAATCTATTGGTACAAGGCTCGTGGATAAATTACACTATGGGGCTTCAATTTTGGGGTCAAAGCTTTCCGATTCATGGGTTCCTATAACTAGAAAAGTCAACGTTTTGGTAAAGCTAATCTAGACCTCGTTAGCTCTTGCGTCTTTGACTATAGAGAGGGATTTTTTTAATTTTCAAAAACTGACCAAAAACTTACCCAAAAGCTTGGGCTAAACAACTCTCCCTTTCCAGAGCTTATTAGCCCTCGAGCTCTTCTTCATGCTTACTCCTTAGGTTCCTAGAAACTCAATGGACACCACCTTTAGGAAAAATTTTATCTACCAGGCTCGAATTAGATTTGTCAAAATTTCTCCAAAACACTACCTTCAAGAACTCGATTGGAAAAATCTGCTCCATGCATTTCCAGCCCTCCATTCATGGTACAAAAGTGTGGGTGAATGTGTAAGAATTGGTTTGAGGTAAATTGGTCTGAGTGTAGCTCCCAAATTTTCAAAAAGAGAGTGAATTAAAAACTCAAATTGTTGTTGCTTTTTTCTCGAGATTTAGGTACTCTTTTCTTGAATTCAAGGCCCAAAAAGATTTTCCTAACCTCTTTATGGTTACCACACGTGTCGTTACTTGAAACTTCGAGGTGAAAAAGACGATTTTGTCCAAATCAGTCATCGAATGAGAGCTTGGCAGTCTCCTACAGACCTAGGTTCATTTTTGGATAACATGGGCGGTTGGATCTCCACCAATTTGGAATAAAAAATTCAAGGAGACGATCTACGTGAAATCCTTAGATTTCAGTGCTACTTTTTCAATTTTTTTTTTTTTTTTTTTTGAGGGCTTTTTCTACTCTTCTAACATCAATGATGATTTTTTCAATTTCTCGGCTTCAAGGTCACTTCAGCAAAATTCGAACCTACACGAGTAAAGCTCATATAGTTTCTAGTCAAGCCCGATAACCACTCCGGCACGCCCACTACATGAGCCTCTACATACACAAAACTATAGGAATTGGTTTCGACCAATTATGTCAGTTGTACACACAGATGTCAATCCGAGAAGAAGGATCACTCACCTATTGTGAACCTAGAATCGGTTTCCTCTTTCCTTTTCCGATCAAGGTTTGGAGAGCTTATCTCTGTTCGTTGTTTTCGGCAAAGTTCTTCGTTTTCTAATCTATTGGTACAAGGCTCGTGGATGAATTGTGGAGCTTCAATTTTGGGGCAAAGCTTCCCGGTTCATTGGTTCCTACAACTAGAAAAGTCAACCTCTTGGTCAGGCTAATCCAAACCTTCTTAGATCTGGATTCCTTTATGAAAAATGTTCAATTGTTCTCTACGAAGCTAAACAGCATCATTAAGTATAGGGAGGGATTTTTTTTAAGTTTCAGAAACGGACCAAAAACTTACCCAAGAGCTTTGGCTAAAAGATTCTCCCTTTCCGTAGTTTAAAAGCCCTCGAGCTCTTCTTTATGCTTACTCCTTAGGTTCCTAGAAACTCAATAAACACGATCTTTAGGAAAAAAATTTATCTATCGGGCTCGAATTAGATTTGTCAAATTTTCTCCAAAACACTACCTTCAAGAACTCGATTGGGGAAATCTATTTCATGAATTTTCAGCCCTCCATTCCTTGTACAAAAGTGTGGGTGAATGTGTAGGAATTCAAAGCCCAAAATGATTTTCCTAACCTCTTTATGGTTACCAGAAACTGCACGCATCGTTGCCAGAAACTTTGAGGTAAAAAATACGATTTTGTCTAACTCATCCGTCAGATGAGAGCTTGGCAGTCTCCTAACGACCGAGGTTCATTTTCGGTTGACATGTACGGTTGGATCTCCACCAATTTGTAATGAAAAATTTAAGGAGACCAATTTGTTTGGATCTCCCCCCTTCATTTCCGTGCTACTTTTTTCAAATATTTTTTTTTTTTTGTTTTTTTGTTTATGCTATATACCTCTACCATATTTTTATTATAAATAGTCACTAAGCTCTCTATCCCAACAATTCATTGTCTCGAGCAAAAAAAAAGGAATTAGAAAAATATTGTGTCGAATTTGATCATCTATTCGAGAGATTGGGACCCGTTTCGACACAACTTGACCCAGTCCCCATGACCAAGTGTGGAGCCCTTGCAGTGCGTAAAGGGGCATGTGAGTTCTTTTTTTATTGATTCTCATCTTAGCCATTAATATTGACACTAATTAAATTTGAATAAGGTCCCATGGGAGGGATTTTAGAAATTTTGAGGCACTCATCTAGTAGAAAACAAGCTTAGGATGGCATGTGCCATCCATTAACTCCTCTCGAGTTGTACTTATATAGGTTACTATGACGATCAAGAATGCTATCATATCTAATCTTTGGTAGCTTGAAATATACATGAGTTGGGCCTCAAATGAGCATATTTAGACAGGATTATCATGCATGTGGTAAGAAGCTACAAAAATACCTCTTATTTATATTTTTTTGTTGCACTAGTAAAAAGGATGGGATATTGTGGTTTGTGCTCTAAGTGATTGGTGGATGTTATCTATCCACTAAGCTTGTATGAATGCATGAAAATATATGATAGCTTCAAATGATGGGTGCTAGAGTTAGACAAAACAATGACCTAAGTCATGATGCCTTTCATAGACGGGATACCTTAAGATTATGAGCGGCGATTAGGGGTCTTCACTCTAATGCTTCTAGACCAAGAAAACTCAATGAGTTAGAAAGAGAGTTTTAAAGATGAGAACTCGCATTATGAGCCGCCTAGATGACCTAGAATCTAATAGACCTCTATGGCATCCAAGAATGACTAAGGTAGCTTTAGCTTGCTAACACTATGAATAGTGCCATTAGAGTCTCCACCACCCTATCCACTATCGTAACCCGATAGCATTATTAAGGATCTAGGTCGTATCCAATAGTGTCGCCTGCAACCGATAGGTCCAAAGGAGCAGTACCATTAAGTTAGGTCTAGACAGGTTAGGGTAACACATTAAGATGACTAGGTTCCATCATGGCTAGGGGTCTACTAAACAAAGCCTCTATGATATAAACCTATTCTAAGAGAAGGCAATCGACTATACAAGTGGCAAAGTAGTTCACTGGTACACAAGGTCACTCCCCGAGATTTAAAGTGACTCTTTAGCCTTGTGGAAGGGCCTGTTAGTGAACCTTTCACAAATGATGTTCAGATTAATAGCTGAAATACTATCCTACTGGATTTTATTAAGGTACTGCCTCAACCAACCAAGGATGTTAGATATTCACTAACAACACCGCAAGTTACATCTACATATAGCTTATAATATTTTATTTTAAAAGCTTACAAACAATATTATTGTTTTTTTTTAAAAAAAATATTATTAGTTTCACCTATGCTTATTTAATTTAATTGACAAGAACGGTGGTATATTTTGAATTTGATTCATATTATAATTAAAAAGATATATAATACTTAACTTTATGTTTAGAATATTAAAGTTTTTTTTTTTTTTTTGTTTAATTATCCATATTCAAAATAACCATAACCATGTAAATGATATTTTATTATAGATTTATTAAAATAAATTAGTAGAATAAAAAATTAATAAATAATTTAAAGATCCATAAAAGAAAATATTTGGTTTTTAATTTAGTCCTCTTGAAAGTTGAAAGTTAGAAAGTTAAATGTAACCATAAAAAATACAATACTTATAAATTTAAAAGATAGGGTTTCTAAATCGAGTCAGAATCTCTCAATGTGATGGAAAAGAATAGAATATGTAAGAAAGGAGACTCCTTTTTATATTATTTTATGCATTTGGATTGAGATTTGGACAGGTGGGTCAAAGAATTTTAGGTTTGGTCATCTTATCCCTAACTATAAACCATATAATATTTATTGATTTGGATTACCAATAAGAAATCTCATAAACAAACAAAAAGGGGTCATTAAAGATCTCACATCATCTTAACAAACTCTAAAGTTTTCATATTGTACTTCTGATTTTTACTTTATATTTCAACATTCAAATAATTAAACTCCTTTAATGGAAGCCTCACAATTGGCCAATGCCAAGTGATTAAATTTTTTATTTACCACCAATTTCTCTATTTATTTTAAAACTAAATCTTCATACTTATCCTTTAATTCATCCACTTAGAGCAATTAATCCATTTAATTGCCAAATCAAATTGCTAGCTTTATAATTTCGCTAAGTGGTACAGAAATCATCCAATTTGCTTTTTAATGTGGATCTAAATTTACCTTTTTAGGACTATTTTTATATAATACCACTTTTTAGGGATGCTTTTACAAATTTGACTTATAAGGAGGGTTGCCATTGCAAATTGGAATTCATGTAGGATAAATTCTCAATTTTACTCTTTTAGGACTATTTTTCCAAAATACCCCTTTAGGGTTACTTTTCCAAATCACTCATATTCATATGCTTAACTTGATCTAAATTTAACTCCTCATTATCTTAAACCCTTCTTATACATAAAAGTTTCTCGGGTAGGTTCGGATTTTAGTTCAATTGCCTCACCTTGAACAAACTTATTAAGAAATGTATCCTTTGTATGGGAAAAAGATCAATAACTTGCTTTTAACACTTTGAAAGAAAAATTGAGTTTTGCATTCTTGCTTGCATTACCTAATTTTGAGTTAACTTTTGAAATTCATTGTGATGCTAGTGGAATAGGGAAAAGTGTTGTATTACTGGAAAATCAAAGGCCTTTAATGTTCTTTAGAGAGAAGTTAACTCTGCATCTTTGAGGTATCCAAAACTTATGAAAAAATTCTTTATATTTTGGTTCTTGCATTGCAAACCTAGCACCATTACCTTTGGCCTAAGGAGTTTATTATCCATACTAACTATGAAAGTTTAAATTATTTGAGAGCAAAAAAAAAAATAAATAAAGTGTAGATGAACCATGAAATTTATTGAAATATAAACAAGGTAGGGAGAACATTGTTATAGATATTTTATCACGATTGTATGTCCTCCTCAATACTTTGAATGCTAAGTTGTTGGGTTTTGAACACATAAAGGACTTGTAGGGACAGAACATAGTTTTTGCTCCTTTTGTTGAATGTGGTGAAAAAAGACTCATGGTGGATAATTACTTGTTCTTAGATGGATTTTTGTTTCAAAAAGGAAGACTTTGCATACCATCTTATTCCATACCTGAGTCACTTCCAAGGGAAGCTCATGGAGGTGGTTTAATGGCACACCATGGAGTTTCTAAAACTTATGATATGCTTTCTGAACTTTTTTTTTTTTTTTCCTTGCCTAAAATGAGACATGATGTTAATAAAATTTGCACTCGTTGCATGGCATGTAAACAAGCTAAGTCTAAGCATCAACCACATGGTTTATATTCCCCAGTACTTGTTTCTAATGGTCCTTGTATTGATATATCAGTGGATTTTGTTGTAGGTTTACTTAGGACTAGGAAAGGTTGTGATAGCATTTTTGTTGTGGTTGATCCATTTAGTAAAATGACTCATTTTATTCCTTGTCACAAAACTGAGGATGCAAAACATATTGTTGACTTGTTTTTTAGGGAAGTTTACATTGCATGACATTTCTAAAGGCATAGTTAGTGATGGTGATGTTAAATTTTTAAGCCATTTATGACGTGTTTTATGGGGTAAGCTGAGAACTAAACAAGTATATTCAACTACTTGTCATCCTCAAACCGATGGACAAATGAGGTTGTCAACATAACCATGACTACTATGCTTAGGGCTATTATTGATAAGAATCATAAGACTTGGGTTTGGGGGTTTGTTTGTCATTTATAGAATTTGCATATAACACCCTTTTTCATAACACTACTAAATACACACATTTTGAAATTGTTTATGGCTTTAATCCTTTCAACCCCATTGATTTGTTACCTATGCCGTCAAAAGAGTTTGTGAATTTTGATGCAAACACCACGATAGAATGTGTTCATAAACTACACCGTAAATAAAAGAACAAATTGAGAAGCAAAATTTCAAAGTTGCATCTCGAATTAATAAAGAATGCAAGATTGTCATCTTCAAGCCGGGAGCTTGGAGTTGGCTACATTTTCGAAAAGAAAGATTTCCTACTCAAAGAAAATCTAAGCTTTTCCCATGAGGAGATGAACCTTTCAACGTTCTTGAGCATATCAACTACAAGTTTATAAAATTGATTTACCACGTAAGTATGGTGTTGGTGCAACTTTTAATGTTGTTGATTTGAGTCATTTTGATGTAAATTACCATATTTTATCGTTAACTAGTCATTTTAATAGAGAGGTTATAAGTATTTCTTTTTAACTAGTCATTTTAATATGGAGGTTATGTGTATTTAACTCGTATGTTACCGTTTTAAAAAACTATATAAATTCTTTTTTTCATTTATTAACATCATATTTTGAAATCGAAAATAATAGAGTTTCTATTTTAGCTTTGTTGAGAGCTAAACTTGCTTTGCAAATTCCTCTATTTAGAATTTGCGCTACAGTCAATTCAAGTGGTATTGATTAAACGAGTTTTGTTTGCTCTTAATTTTGATCGGAATGTAATCTGATCTGGATAAAAAAAAAAAAAAGAAATATTTGGAAACGGTTAACCTAATTAAAAGAAAAAAAAAAGAAAATATAGAGAGAACCATATTAAAGAAAATAGAAAGAGAATGCCCAACACATAATAGAAAAAGAAAAAGGAAAAAAAAAAAGATAAAAAGGGAAGATTTGAGAGTAACCATGGATTAAAATGGCCAACTTGAGGAAAACACCGAATAAAATAAAAAACACAAAAAAAGAAAATAGAATGAAAAGCATAGAGGATAAGAGAGAAAGAAAATGGAAGATATAAAAAAAAAAATAGAATGAAAAACATAGAAGGAATATTAAAAAGTATTAAATGGTTGTGAGTAGGCATAGACATTAATATTCCAAGAAATATTAAATCTAAATGGAAAATTAATAATTTTTTAAATACTTAACAAAATTTAAAAGTTAGAATTACTTGATTAATTGGTGAATAGGGTGAAGCACCTTGGCATAAGTAAGAAAGAATTCGATGAACGAAAGCAAGCTAATTTGGAGTTAGATAGAACTTCGGCTAAGTCCATCCAAGTAAGTGGTCTTACTATTAGCATGGTTATGATGTTGACACGTGCCCCGTGGTTCTGCACGTGTTATATATATTGATATGTGTGAATTATTTATAGATCGATAAGCTTATGATAAGATAAGTATATGTTATAATATATGAATTGTATGATAACACTATCGGTACGAGGTGTTCAATGATATGTTTGAGATAGGATACGAGAAGGATGCACTATACGTAATATAATGATAGGAGTAAGATATGTTAATGAAACATATCGAAGAGCTATGGATATGAGAGATTGATAAAAACGATATGATCACGATCGATTGATAAAAGAATATGGTTAGGATATGGGTAGAAAGGGATATGATTATGATAGATTGATATAACGATAGCGTTAGGATACGTTCCTGTAACGATATGACTAAAGTATGTTCATGTAACGATACGACTGTGATAGGTATAAGAATGTTAAGACTATGATAAGTTAGGGAGTGATATGATGATTATGATACAACATGTGAATGATGAACGATCATTATGTCAATCATTATGTTTATCATAATGTTGTGATGGTCAAGCAGGAGAACGATTATTATGTTTAACTTAATGTTGTCATGACGGTTACTAGTTTTAACGGGTGTCTGGCCTAAGGAGCTCCCAAAGTATGCTCGCCTGACAAGGAAAGTGGCCCAGCGGTGTGCAAACTGACTGGTGAGTCCATACTCGCATGTATGGGTGTGTGTAGAGTATATGGTACACATCCCAGTTAATCGTTAGGATAGTACTGTGGGAAAATGGATTGAAATGATAGGTTCTGTCATTGCATTGCATGTTCTTGGATTTAACCCCAATAGTAGGGTCACTTACTGAGTATTTCTTTAAATACTCAAGTCATATGCTACTACATTTTTCAAGTTAAGGCAAGACATCTCTGTACGGCTGACGACGACATCGTAACTCGAGACCATGGGACATGCATAAGGTAGTCGTATTTATTTTCTTTGACTTAGGCTAGAATAGGATGTTTTTCATTTAAACGTTTATTGATTTTATTTAGTCTTTTGTTGTGTCATTTTTAAAGCTGTTTTCAAAATACATAAGTCCATAGTTGTGTTTTAAGATGAAGATGACGTTTTATGAAAGTTTAATTGAAGTATTTTTGCATTCATTGTTCCTGATATGTATACAGTGACAACCTTAAATTAAGTAGAAAATTTTGGGTCGTAACAGGAACAATCTTAACCTAAACTTTCTATTTTCTAATATATTATGGCTTCCAAGAGAAGTTTGACGACCAACGGGCCAGCAACCAGAGGGTAGGGAAAAGGCCGCAGTCGATACTGCTTTCTACATGCTTGAGGTGGAAAAATAAAAATCACAAGTAGATGTTAGAGAGTCGCCATTGGATACTGACAGAGTCATGCCTCTAGTGCCAACACCTAATAGAGGTAGGAAAAGGGTCTTGATCGGCATCACATCATAAAGACCTAAGGTCGAGCAAACTAGGGCACTAGAGATATCAAGAGTTGTTTTCTAGGCGCAAACACCGATCCTTGAGGTACTGTCGGCATTACCATCTGCCATGCGCACCTTAGAGGTATTACAGTCATTTACGAGGTCTACACTAGAAGCTCAAATGCATACCAACCACCAACTATAGGCATTGGTGGCAAGCATGATGCGTATAAAAAGTGCAAATGAGATAGGAGGCATGTAGAATCCTGTAATCTAATAATTTTCAAGAAGTATAACTTGTTAAAGCAGAAGAGGTCATATGTATACATAGTATGAGAATTCTCTATTCTTGGAGCGGTATCTCTTGATTTCCTTGAATTCTCTATTCTGCGACGAGTTCGACATACAACGACACCTAACGGCGCCCTACTCCCCCCAACAGAACGAAGTGGTGGAGCACCAAAATCAGATCATCATCGGAACAGTGAGGTCATTGCTGGTAACGGCCGGGGATGCCTGGGAGATTCTGGGGAGAGGCGGTAATCACAGTCGTCTTTGGTACAACAAAAAACCAGTTGTACATCATCTCCGCGTGTTCGGCTGCACCGCATACATGAAGATAACGTGTCCCCACCTCGCCAAGCTCGATCCCAGGGGCTAAAGATTGTCTTCATCGGCTATGAACCCGGGAGCAAGGCCTACAAACTCTATGATTCTGTATAGGGGGGCGAGCTCACGTATCTTGCGACGTCATCTTTGATGAAAGCACCTTCTGGCAGTGGAACAGCGTGATCGAGGCAGACCACAACCTAAATCAATTCACAGTGGAGTACCTCGTCACCAAGTCGGAAGAAGGAGGAGCCCAGCATCAGGAACCGTCACCACCGCCAGCAGGTGCACCCCCTGAACCAGTGGAGTTCGTCGCTTCGATGGCAGCAACACAGGGGGTCTGGCTTGCGCGACTAATGGAAGAACTCATCGGGAGAAAAAGCGATCCACCAATGCTATACGTGGACAACAAAGCTACGATCTCCCTGATCAAAAATCCTATTTTGCATGACCGGAGCAAGCAACGACGTGATCGAGGCAGACCACAACCCAAATCAATTCATGGTGAAGTACCTCGTCACCAAGTCGGAAGAAGGAGGAGCTCGGTAAGTACTGCGACGAGTTCGGCATACAACGACACCTAATGTCGCCCTACTCCCCTCAACAGAACGGAGTGGTGGAGCACCAATATCAAAACATCATCGGGACAGTGAGGTCATTNCTGGTGATGGCCGGGGATGCCTGGGAGATTCTGGGGAGAGGCGGTAATCACGGTCGTCTTTGGTACAACAAAAAACCAGTTGTACATCATCTCCGCGTGTTCGGCTACGTCGCATACATGAAGGTAACGTGTCCCCACCTCGCCAAGCTCGATCCCAGGGGGCTAAAGATTGTCTTCATCGACTATGAACCCGGGAGCAAGGCCTACAAACTCTATGATTCTGTATAGGGGGCGAGCTCACGTATCTTGCGACATCATCTTTGATGAAAGCACCTTCTGGCAGTGGAACAGCGTGATCGAGGCAGACCACAACCTAAATCAATTCACAGTGGAGTACCTCGTCACCAAGTCGGAAGAAGGAGGAGCCCAGCATCAGGAATCGTCACCACCGCCAGTAGGTGCACCCCCTGAACCAGTGGAGTTCGTCGCTTCGATGGCAGCAACACAGGGGGTCTGGCTTGCGCGACTAATGGAAGAACTCATCGGGAGAAAAAGTGACCCACCAATGCTATACGTGGACAACAAAGCTACGATCTCCCTGATCAAAAATCAAATTTTGCATGACCGGAGCAAGCAACGACGTGATCGAGGCAGACCACAACCCAAATCAATTCATGGTGGAGTACCTCGTCACCAAGTCGGAAGAAGAAGGAGCTCGGTAAGTACTGCGACGAGTAGGCATACAACGACACCTAACGGCGCCCTACTCCCCCCAACAGAACGGAGTGGTGGAGCACCAATATCAAAACATCATCGGGACAGTGAGGTCATTGCTGGTGACGGTCGGGGATGCCTGGGAGATTCTGGAGAGAGGCGGTAATCACGGTCGTCTTTGGTACAACAAAAAACCAGTTGTACATCATCTCCGCGTGTTCGGCTGCGTCGCATACATGAAGGTAACGTGTCCCCACCTCGCCAAGCTCGATCCCAAGGGGCTAAAGATTATCTTCATCGGCTATGAACCCGGGAGCAAGGCCTACAAACTCTATGATTCTGTATAGGGGGGCGAGCTCACATATCTTGCGACGTTATCTTTGATGAAAGCACCTTCTGGCAGTGGAACGGCATGATCGAGGCAGACCACAACCCAAATCAATTCACGGTGGAGTACCTCGTCACCAAGTTGGAAGAAGGAGGAGCCCAGCATCAGGAACCGTCACCACCGCCAGCAGGTGCACCCCCTGAACCAGTGGAGTTCGTCCCTTCGATGGCAGACACAAGGGGCTAGCTTGCGTGACTAATGGAAGAACTCATCGGGAGAAAAAGCGATCCACCAATGCTATATGTGGACAACAAAGCTACGATCTCCCTGATCAAAAATCCAGTTTTGCATGACCGGAGCAAGCAAATAAAAATTAGATTCCACTACATTCGAGAATGTGCAAATCGAGGGCTCATCAAGATTGATTTCATCCGAACAGAGGAACAACTATGGTCCTTAAATTTAGTTAAGTTGTTTTGACCTTTTAAATTTCTGAATTCACGCTAATGGAAGAGCGTAAAATTGGCCGGCCATTTTTGGCTAACTTTGGGCAAAGTTTTCGCCCACTCTTTCTATTTTTGTAATTAGGTTTGTTATTTAAAGAATTCAACTGGATGAGAAATAAACATCTAGTCTTTAGCAAATTCTCTCCCTCTCTCTTTTTACTTTCCACTATTATTTCTTCGAAGAAACTTTCTTCGGTCGTTTGTTTTTCGTCAACGTTTTGCCAGAAGTCAACATACCATATCTTTTTCCTCCTCCCCATCCACCATCTCCAACACGATCTCATCTACCTATGGCGTCGACCTTCGTCACCTCGATGACTATCAAGAGTAAAGCCCTCACACTTGATGATGTGTTTGCACACCTAGTGGCATTTGAAGCTCGCCAACTACAACACTAGGTTGAACTTCAATTAAATCCTGGATCTTCGATCAATTATGTTGCTCGTGGTGGTTAGCAGAAGAACTGTGGGTGCAGGGATCATGGTCGTTCTCGAGGTGGCGCGCCCCTCCTCCTGTTTGTGATTGTCGTGATCCTTCTGCTCGTTCTTCCTACCTGATTTGCGAAAAAATGGGACATACTGTCATTCGCTGCTGGTATAGGATGGATGAATCCTATCAAGATGAACCTTCTTTTGCGGCACTGGCGACTACTTCCTCCTACAAGATTGATCCACATTGGTATAGTGACACAAGCGCCACTAATCATATCACCAATGAATTGGATCATCTCGTTGTGCGTGAACAATATCATGGAGGTGAACAAGTTCAAGTCGGAAAAGAAGCAGGTTTGCAGATTTTGCATACTGGTCATGCTTCAATTAATACTTATGCTCGTCCTCTTGCATTCCGTAATATTTTGCATGTGCCTAAAATTTTCAAACATCTTCTTTCCATTCATAAATTTTCCCGTGATAATGACGTACTCTTTGAATACCATCCTTGGCATTTTTCTATTAAGGATTGACAGTCGAGGAAAATCTTATAGACAGGAGGTGTGAGTCTAGTCTCTATCCTATCAAGTCATCTGATGTCAATGATCTCAAGCATGCCTTAGTGAGCATATCTACTACTCACGTTCAATGGCATGCACGTCTTGGACATCCTTCATCTCAAGTAGTGAAGTCAATTTTGCGTCTCAATAATATTTCGTTTGCTAGTGAGTCACCTTTGCCAGTTTGTAATGCGTGTCGGTTAGCAAAAAGTCTTCAATTACCATACACTAGTTCTTTTCATTAGTCTTCGTCACCTTTGGAACTGATTATTTTCAGATGTTTGGGGTCCTGCACCTCCATTTGTTGGGGGCTTCAAATATTATATTAGCTTCATTGATGATTTTGGTAAATTTTTGTGGATCTATTTGATGCATGATCGTATAGAAGCTCCTCGTATACTTTTGCAGTTCCAAGCTCATGTTGAGCGCCTCCTAGATACTAAAATCAAGTGTGTCCAGTCTGATTGGGGTGGAGAATATCAGAAAATTCATAACACATTCTTTCGTTCATTTAGAATTGTTCATCGTGTTTCGTGCCCTCACACACATCAACAAAATGGGTTTGCTGAATGCAAACACCGTCATATTGTTGAATCTGGCCTAGCTCTTCTAGCTCATTTTGATGTCCGTATTAAATTTTGGGATGACGCGTTTCGTATAGCCATATTTCTCATCAATCGTATTCCTGCTTGTGTCATCGATAACAAATGCCCTTAGAGCGTCTTTTTCATACCCCACCAAATTTACTTCTTATTAAAAGTTTTTGGGTGTGCTTGTTGGCCTCATCTTCGCCCTTATAACAAACAAAAGCTCTCTTTTCAAAATCCTAGGAATGTGTCTTTCTAGGCTACCGCTCTTTATATAAAGGGTATAAGTGTCTGGACACCTATTCTGGTCGTGTCTATATTTCTAGAGACGTCATATTTGATGATAATATTTTTCATTCAAGAGAGCCCTACGAAGTTCTTCCCAACCTTACAGTCGACGCACAATGTTCCTGATTTGTGTACCTTGCATTTGGGTAACAGCCGTACTAATTTGAAGCAAGAAAGCCACCTTCGGGAATCCCATCGGACCACCATGCAAGTCGTCTCTAGCCACGATCTAGGTGCAAGAACAATTCTTGGAAGGAAGAAGAGGATTTTGGTGATCAGAGCTCCATTTTTCTGTCAAGAAAACCGAAAATTCGTAAGGTAAGATCTTGAGTGTTTTTCCAGATCTTGTACTCTCCATTGTGAATCAAGGTCTGCAATTTTGATATGTCCATCTAGAGGGAATTCTCCACAAGATACACGAGGGAAACTAGTCAAAATTCTAGTCCAAAGGCGAAGATTCGAGTTGATTTTCAAGAACGTTGGAGAGAAAAAAATTTGGCGAGTCACGTGTCAACCAGCAAGAGGAAAAGCGCGTCGACAAAAAAGTAACACATGTCACTCGGTGCGTGGAGAAGCGCATCACATGCAGAGTGGAGCGACGCGGCTCCATACGACTGTCGACACGCGGCAGCTCTGTCCGACCCGCAGTCCAACCCAAAGCTTTTGGTCCAGTTGACTTGCAGTCCAAGCTGACTGAATCGGACCGCCAACCAAACCGGCCTGGTGAACTGCAACTGCAAAATCCGACCCGCACGTGACACCAGCAACTAGACTTCACCTGGGCACATGGAGGCACGTGAGGACATGTGAGAGCGCGTGAGTTTCTGTTTTCCATCCATCCGACTTCTATTTGCCCGACTTCTACCTCGATTCCAATTCTAACGATGTTTTTATGCGAATATGACCTAATTGGGGAAAATCAATATTTTCGAACACACTATCTGTGCAGAAACGCTAGCGAAAGGGCACGCGTCAACAAAGTAAGTCACCGCTCGGTATTTAGGGAGAAATACTTGTAGGATTTGCTTAGATTGCATGCATGCTAGTATATTTGCCTTAGATTAGCTTTCCATGAATGAGATTAGGCAGATTGATTGTTATGAGTGTATTGGGTGAATTATCTAAGTGTTGCTTGTATGCTTTAAGCTTCCGTTGTACGTATGCATATGTTTAATTCATGTTTAAATTGTGAACTCCGCGTTTCGGGCACTTAAGGGATGACATCGCCCCGTTGGAGAGCAAACTCAGCTTTCTGGATGCTTGATGGAGGCCATCGCCCTGGAGTATGCATGTCTAGTTTGCATGAACTATGCATGATGATGTTAGACGACAGTTGCATGCACACTCTATTATTTTTCATGACTCATTACTATGAGTCTAGGGATTTGTAGTTAGGAGTGACAAGTCACTAAGTCAAGATGCAACCTTCCCCTAGGAACCTAACAGGTTACCACGGCGAATAAGTACCTTATGAGTGTTCTTCAACTGCTAGTTGTGTGAACGGTATCTATAGCTTCGTGGAGGACCAGGGGTTCCTAATTAGTTCTTACTACTCTTAGCCATTTTGCATGGGAAATGTGTCACCACATCGTACAGCCCATTAGCTGCATGGGAATAAGTTGGGTCACGCCCCCGTAGGGGTACTATATGGGCTTAGGAGGTACTCAGCACACCCCTATACTAGATACCATGTAGTCTCAGATAGCCATGCAGAGGTAGCGCCTCATAGAGAGATACCGTTCATTACAACCCACCATAAGGGACCCTTAAGTATCAAATGAATGGACAGAGAACTAGTGAAACTCCAAGGAGCAAGCTCCAAAGAGCAAGTCCCAAGGGGCTAAGACTAGAACCAGACGTCCTGGAGCCAATTAGAAGATCGTGAGAATTCTGTTAGGTTTAGTATGCGATGAGAGCCTACAAGTAGGTGGCTTACTAAGTATCATTTTTTTAGGTGTTTGCAGGCTGTCGGTCGAGGTGAAGGAGCGTTTGAGAGTTGTGCGGTCACAAAGGGGGTCATTCCGGAGCCTCAATCCCTTTTCGGTCTTACGGAGTCTTTTGTATTTCATTTTATATGTATAAACTCTTTTGTAAAATTTTGAATCAAAACTTCTCTTTCTTTTATTTTAATTGAATTATATTTTTATCCTTTTCTTTTCTTTTCCTTTCTTTTTGTTTGTTTTCACTTTTGTCTTTTGGGCCATGGTCTGAGTTTTGAAGCCTAAAAAATCGAGTCATGACACTTGCCTCTAAACCTCCTTCACATACTACTGCTATGGAGCATCCCCTCTGACTTCGGGTAATGAATGATGAATTTCATGCACTTCTCAAAAATAAGACATGGCACTTAGTTCCTCCTTGTGTTGGTCTTAACGTTATTGATTACAAATGGGTTTTCAAACTCAAGCAAAAGTCAGATGACTCTATTTATTGTTACAAGGTTTGCATGGTTGCTAAAGGGTTTAAACAGTAGTATGACGTTGATTATGATGATACCTTTCAGTTGAATCTCCTAATTTCCTAATTTGTTACCATGGATCAAGGCTCACCATGTAATCCTCATTGTACACATCTAGATATATATGAGATCATTACCCATAGAGGTCACACCGTCATTCAACCTAACATAACCCACTTTCCTTCGATGGCAGAATGGTTAAGCTTGTGGTAGAAGAGGCATGCCTAGAAGCCGTAGAGAAAAACTTTAAATATAGGAACAATGTAGCAGAGTATCAAATACACTATGCTACCTACATGAGAAAGAGCGAGGCTCACTTTTGATGGAAGTGGTCCTACCGAACGTTCAAGTCTGAATGGTCCCAGTTTAAGGAAGCATACTTGAGTATAACACTATGGTTGCAAGGATCAAGAATCAAAAAGTCTTCCTATAACTTATGTCTGAGTGACAAAACCGCCTTTGATTTCTTCCGAAATTGAACGAATCATTACCTGAAACTTCAAGGTGAAAAATACAATTTTGCCCAACTCAGCCGTCGAACTTGGGAATCTCCTACAGACCTAGGTTCATTTTCGGATGACATGAATAATTGGAACTCCACCAATTTGGAATGAAAAATTCAAGAAAACGATCCTACAGGGCTTTTTATGCTCTTCTAACCTCAAGAAGGTCACTTCGTCAAAATTCATATTTTTTAATATTTTTATTATTCTATTTTCTAAAACAAAATCCTCCGATGTTAGACCATCTTCCTAATAAATAATTCATTAAAATTTATGTTTGTGCAAAGCTCAACTTTCATTGATGATTTAGTAAAGTTCTTTACATTATTTTTCTTTTAAAATGGTAGAGAAATTAGAAAATATAGAACCGTAATACAATTACAAAATATCTAATGGTACTGCTTTTAAATTAAATTTTAATCGTGTAATTCCCCTCCAATCATCCCTAAATAGTTATAAATAAATAAAAATTTATGAGCGGCAGGATTCGAACTTAATTCTAGGTGGGCAAAGCCCACATGATTTCTAGTCATGCTCGATAACAACTTCGGCACGCCCACTACATGAGCCCCCACATACACAAAGGTGTTGAAATTGGTTTCAACCAATTTGGTCAGCTGTACAGAAAGATGTCAATCCGGGAAGAAGGATCACTCACCTATTGAGAATATAGAATCGGTTTCCTTTCCTTCTCCGATCAGGAGTTGGAGAGCTTATCTTCCTTCGTGGTTTTCGACAAAGTTCTTCGTTTTCTAATCTATGGGTACAAGGCTTGTGGATGAATTACACTATGGAGCTCCAATTTTGGGGCCAAAGCTTTCTCATCTATGGGTTCCTAAAACTAGAAAAGTCAACCTCTTGGTTAGGCTAATCCAGACCTCCTGTTCAGTTGGTCTCTACTAAGCGAAAGAAATTTGTCTCACTCAGCATCATTGAGGATAGAAAGAGAGTTTTTCAAATCTTTTTCTGTTATTTCTTACTTTTCGGTTTTTTTTACATGGGTGGTCTTTAAGTTCACTTTACTATATATAGCTTTAACACATATAATCACCTCCCCCAACCATTCTCTCAAATGATCTGACCAACAATTTCATTCTTACGTGACTATTAGCATCTTCAATGCACCACACCAATTGAGGTTTTGCATAACCTCAATGTTCAAACATCAACACATTTTTTCAAAATGTTTGCGGGATTCTTTGCAACCTCTATTTTCTTCAAACACATCGCCTTCTATGTTTTGTCTTTGAATGATAGACCGGGTTCCTCACCAACCATATGACACTCTGACTATCTATATAAAAAAATCTTCTCGTACCACTCCTTGTCCAACCTCATTGTTTTTTTTTTTTAATATTTTAGTTTCATTATGCGTATTTAGTTAATGAGAACTATGGTATATTTTCAACTCCATTCATATTATAATTAAAAAGATATATAATACTTAACTTTATGATTAGAATTTGGTACAAATTCCATCTTCTTCTCCAATCACATTATCAAAAACTTTTTATAAGAATTCTAATATACTTTGGGTTCGAGATTTGAGATCTTGTCAATTTGTTTTCATTATGAAAGGTTCAAATTCGATTCCCAGCATCATTTCTCATGAAATACAGAGTTGGAATCTATTTAGTTCTTAAATTCTCAAACAGAACAATCTATTCTTTAAAACGGTCAAAGGGCTATTTTTCCAATTTTACGCGTTCGAGGGTTACGTTTCCAAATCACTCATATGCATATGTTTAACTCCTCATTATCATAAACCCTTCTTATACATAATGTGGGTATTACAAATCTCTTCCTACTGAGACATTCACCCATGAAAGTTGATAACTCATACTAGTGGCAACCGTGGCAGCTCTTTGGAGAATATATTCTCACTCTTTTACCCCTGTATTACAAATCTCTTATGTTTGTCATACTCTAACGGTTACAAAAAAATAGTTATAGTGGCTAGAAAAGATGCGACAATTTCAGCCACAACCCTACCAAACTACACTCCTACCAAACTACACTCCTACCAAACACTCCCACTCGGCCACAACCCTCTAGACTGTGCCTGCAAGAGAAAAAAACAAGTGTAAGAACAGAGTGAGAAGGAGACAGCGGAGAGAAGAACCCAACGGGCTGAATCTCCGGTAAGATCGAGAAACTCAGATTCGAAACGGATTAACACAGCCATTGTTTCTAAGTTGCCAAATAAAGATATAAATTTTGCATACTTTTTGAGTTTTTGCATAACTTTTTGGTCCTATTTGCTTGAGGAGGAAAAAAAAATCTAAACTTTCACTCTTTTAGAAGTCAAAATTGTAACAATCTTGTATAGGAAGATATTAACAACTTTATATTTTAAAACTCAAATGGTGAAAAACATGCATGAAGTTTAAATTTTTAATTAGAAAAGAGCTTATAAAATTTTGTGGGTTTTTTGGATTAAACTACTATGAACTCATTCTAGCATTTGAAGTCGGCAATTCAATCCTAAGACCACCGTCATGAAAATACATTATAAAAAAAAAAACCCTTTATTCCTTTTCCATGTGTTAACCCCCCATGCATGAATTCAATCCTAATCTGTTTTCAAAAAAGAAAAGAAAATTAAAAAAAAAAAAAAAAAAAATTTAAAACATAATTCAAAGGTGTGAAACGAAGCTTCACTTCAAGAATATCATTAAACTCTCTCACTATTTTAATGGAGGCGGCGCACGTTTTTTAATTTTGCAGCTTATAAATACCCTTCAATCCAATTTCATTCCAATTGAGACCTTAACCATTTGATTTTATGTGCTATTTCAAGGTGGCGAAACAGGGCGGCGGCGGCGATATGCCGGAGGCGATCTTCTCATCCGCCGGGGAGATAATCACCATGGTCTCGGCTTTGACTCATGTCATTTCCAGTGGCGCTCCCCCCGGGTACGGCGGCGCTGGTGATTTATCTGGGGTTGGTTATTCCTCTGGTTTTGCTCCACCGGCAACTACGGTGGCTGCAGGTGGTGGTTGTAGGAAAAGAGAGAGGGAAGAAGATGGAGAAAGTGGAATAATGTGGGGAAGTGGGATCGGAAATGGCTATAGCGGTGGCCGGATTGTGGATTTTGGAGCAGTACAGAGTTATTGGGAGCCCTCTGTTTCAATATGTGAGTTCCAATTTTTTTTTTTTTAATTGTAATTGATTTCTTTAATTGTTCTTAATTATTCTCATCAAAAATGGATAAAAATATCAGGTGGTGGTTCAAATTCAAGTAACGCCATCTCCGCCGCCACGGAGACGAGAACGCCGGCTGCAATTTCCGGCGAAGAAAACCCAAGAAGAAGATACAGAGGAGTGAGGCAGAGGCCATGGGGAAAATGGGCTGCCGAAATTCGCGACCCTCAGAAGGCCACCAGAGTCTGGCTGGGAACTTTCGACACCGCCGAGGCCGCAGCCCAAGCCTACGACGGTGCAGCCTTGCGATTCCGAGGCAGTAAAGCCAAGCTCAATTTCCCTGAATTCGTCACTGTCCTTCCGCCGTCTGCGCAGCCCAACGCCCATTGGGCCCCATCTCCGGTGGGTGCGCCGCCGCTGCAGCCCCCTGGTTCCGGGAACTATCTGCAGTATTCGTATTTTCCTCAAAACTCCGGCGAGTTCCCTGAACGGGTGCTCTGTAATTCGCGATTTGTGAATCCATCTTCTTCTGGTGCATCGAATTTTGCTTTCCCATTTTCTGAACAGCAGCAGAGGTTGTTCCGGCCACCTGAAAATGAGACCAATGGCGGGGGTTCTTCAATTGGGTATCGTCCACCGGCGGCCGGTTGATAAAATTTGATTATTTTTGCGTTGGAGCATTTAAAGAAGAAAACGTGTGTAATTAATGATTGGAGAACCGAAATTATTTAGTTAAAAACAGAAAATTAGAGGTGTCGGTCCAATGTAATAGGAGAAATTAAGGTTTGATGTTAAACAATACTCTGAAGCATTCTTCCAACAACTTCACAATAAAAATACATCGAATTCATTTGGACCCTTTTTTTCTTTTTTAATTTCCAAAACCTTTATGTCCCTTTCCGATCATGTTTGTCTCAAAACGACAGCTTCGAGCTTTTGTGTTCCCATTTGTTTACATTTTATAAGAAACTTGGTCTGAATTATTATTTATTCCTTTCTTGGTCTTTTTTATTCCATTATTGGTTGACATTTTCAGGGGTAGATGGAGGCATAAGGGTTGGTGGGTTGGCTTTTTGTTTAGCACCAAATTTTTTAGGTTGGGTTAGTTCCCATTATTCAAATCTTTGTTTTTTTAATATTTGACTTATTTACTTTTAAGGCTTTGCTATTCAATTTTAATATATATTTAAAAAAAACTCAACCCAACTAAAATCGTACCTGTTGATCGAATTTTCCAATTGGCCCGTTGGCCCGGTTCAAATCTTGTTTGTGTTTTTGTAGTCTATAATTATCTATGTATGAGATTAAGAGGAGACGAAAGGGTAGAAAACGTAAATATTAAAAAGGGGTGGATTTTGAATACTTTTAAAACATAATTCAATGGGTTTGGATATCCATATTTTCAAATGGATCACTTCTTCCAAGGGATTCTTTATATTTAAACACTCAAATTGCAATATTCGATTCCTTTATTAATACTAAATAATACAAATTACTTGGACAAGGAGTCCACGTCTCAATTAAACCCTAATTCTTTTTTCTTCATTAAAAAAATATTCTTCCAACTTTTTTTTTTTTTTTATTATTATTATTATTATTATTATTATTATGAATTCATTGTAAAAGATAAATAATCGAAACATCATACATTCATATAACACACTTTGATTTTTACTTTTTTATAAATTAAAAGATACCATTGATGACTATTTAAAAAAATAAAATCGGTAGAAATCCTTTACGCTTGTGTTAAAAATATTTTGCAATTACTAATTTGTTCAATATTTGATTGTCACATTTCATGTTCCCGATTAATATTTGATTTTGGATAAGTTGGGATTATTATAACACTGTTTCAGTAACCATGTACTTGTCGAATCGGCTACTCATCATTTCTACAAACTTTCTCAACTTCCTTTGTGTTATGGAATCAACCTAGGGGAAAGTTTGAAATGAATCACCTAGAAGATCAAAATCAAGAGTAAAGAAAACTCGTTTCTTGATTTGAATCACTCCACAAGAGGTTTAGGTTTGATCAATACCAATTGAATTACTTTAGCATTTAAGTTCTAAACTCAAGAATTTGCAAAGAAAAAACTTAGCTCTCAACAAATCTAAAAATAGTTGTATTCTTCTTAATTCCAAGATGTGATGTCTCTAATCAAAAGAAAAAGAAGGCTTTATAACCATCTTTACAGTCTTAACCTATGTGACACATAAACTTCATATTAAATTCGCTAGTTAATGAAAAATACATATAACCTCCCTATTAAAATGGTTAGTTAAGGAGGAATATGGTAACCTATGGGTTACAATATACCCTTTTAACGCCTATATTAAAAAACTAGCTTAAATATGATATAAAAGAGATCTCCAACGTCTTCTAGAATTTCCTTTGACGAGCTCATCATAGCTTGAATATAAGTGTACAAGGTTTGTTATAGCTTCTTGGCTCTCGTCTTTATAATTGAATCTTGAGGTATGGAAATTCATTGGTCATGGTTCATATCACTTTGCCTTCTATCCTACTCTTTTTTCTTCTTTTTTGAATCTATATATTAATCATTCATCATGAATTTGTAACTTTTTAAGAATAAATGAAACCCTACTTGAAGTATCTTGAAACCCTTGTTACATAAATGAAGCTTATTCTTCTTCCTGTGAAGTTAATTGCAACTTGATTTCAACTTTAATAAAACTTGACTTCACTTAATATAACATGACTTTATCTTAGTGTAATTTGAACAATATTCTTCACGACTTCCTTAAAGTTCATATTGTATGATTGAGATGCTTTGGTTCATATCAATGTCGCAACAAGAAGCATGATGAGGAAGCAAACCTCACACTCATGCATTGATATAGCTTAAGTGGAGACCAATCTGTGGTACTTAGACAATGGAGTGAGCAACTACGCCAGGGATTGAGCAAAGTTCAAGAAGCTTGATGGTAGAAGCCAAAAGATAGTGTACTTTGGCGTGTAAGACGAGACAAAGGCGCACAGGCTATATGATCCTCAACATGCAAAAATTCATGTTAGCAGAGATTTCGTATTCGAAAAAGAGAAGAAGTGAGATTAGTATAGCATCGACAAAAACAAACAGACAATTGCAAAGTTCACATCTCTAGAAGATGAGGGAGACGCGGTAAACCTCGCAAGGGCATTGAAATCGACCCCAAAAAAGCTACACAGTCACAAGACATGGGCACTCACTAACTTATCGCTCAGTCACAAGTTGGTATTTAAGCTAAAAAAGAATAGTGAAGAGAATGTCATCAACCACAAAGCAAGACTCGTGGCAAGGAGTTAATTTTGATGAGGTCTTTGGGCCGATGGCTAGACTTGCCACTGTGAGATTGGTTCTTTCCCTTACAACTTTACAAAGGTGGGAGGTTCATAACTTGAATGTCAAATCAGAATTCCTTAATGATGATCTCCAGGAAGAAGTGTATGTTACTCAACCGGAGGAAGGTTTCATCATCAAAACCAAAAAGAACAATGTGTATAGCCTGTCAAAGATCCTCTACAATTTACGGCAAGCACGAAGGGCATGGAACATACACCTAGACAAGCATTTGAAGAGTCAATTACATGAAGTGCTCGCAAGAGCATGTAGTGTATACAACAAGTCATAGAGTTGAAGCACTCATAGTTGGTGTGTACGTTGACAAATTGATCATTATCGGTACAAGTGTAGATGGCATCACAAAGTTCAAGTAGTAAATGATGAAAGAACTTAAGATGACTGGCCTTGGAGTTAATCATGTACTACCTCGTTATTAAGGTGGATCAAAAGAAAGATTATATAATGCTAAAGCAATCAATCTATGCTAAGAAAAATGCAGAAGCAATTTAAGATGACAGAATGAAACCCAGTCAAATACCTCACGGAAACAAGGTTACCGCTTAAAAAAGATGCTAAAGAAGGCTTTGTAAATCCCACAGAGTATAGGCGCGTCATTGGAAGTCTGAGGCACGCAACTCATACTTGTCAAGATCTTTCCTATGTTGTTGAAATGGTGAAATGGTGAGTAGGTATATGTAAAAGCCTACTCTGATGCATCATAAAGCAGTCAAGCACATTCTCCACTATGCAAAGGAAACCACAAGCTGCGGACTAAAGTTTCAAAGAGGACAAAGACCTTATGAACTAGTTGATTTTACTAATAGTTGTTTAGCTAGAGAGATCAATGATAGAAAAGACACTGCACGAATGACGTTTTATCTCAACAAAAATTTGATCACTTGACAATCTCAGAAGCAACGAACCATGGTATTATCTTCCAATGAGACTGAGTTTATGACAACTGTGATATCGTGTCAAGTATTGTGGTTGAGAAATTTGTTGAGTGAAGTGACCGAAAGTGAGCTAAAGCCAATAACTCTCTACATCAACAATAAATTTGTGATTGCATTGATGAAGAATTCAATATTTCATGAATGCAGCACACACATCGACAATTGTTTTGACTTCATCTATGAGTGTGTCGAGAAGCCAAAAAATCGGTGTAGACTTTGTATGCATTGGAGAGCAACGTGCAAATATTCTCACCAAGAATGTTATTGTAGGTTTGGGAGGTACTTATAGTAAGGTCATTTTATATCATAACTTTTTTGGTGTACTAAAGGCATCCGAATGAACCAAAGCATGAGCATTGCATGTTGCCCTTCCGCTGCTAACGGCTGCACATAAAGGTATTTATATCCTACATCTTACTCCTTTGGCTACTTTCTTTCAGCAAATATATGCCATCAAAACAGTCAACATTGTCTTATAGAGGGAGAATACATACATTTAACAGCTATTTCTTCACCTGTCAAGAGCTAAGAAGAAAGAGTTGGAGAAAAGCTTGTGAAGACATGTTCATCAATAAATTAGGTAGAAGAGATTTAAGCGAATTATGAACTGATATTACAACAGCCAATGGCCTGACTTGCCAAAAAATACAAGGCCCATGTACATACCACCTAACAAAGATATCCTCAACTGAACAAAAAAGGCGAGTTAGCTTTCCTTCTTCCTATTCTCTTCAAAACTGAGCATAAAACCAAAATCTAACTCCGTTGGAAGGCGTCTAAGAATGATTTCAACAAGCACAAGGGGAGGAGAAAGATGAGATGAGATGAGCTGAGCTGAGAAGAATTGAGACAACAAAGCAGAAAGAGTACAATCCCACGAGAAATCCAAAGACAAATTAATTGTTACAAGAATCAAAACAATATGCGCCATCATCTTCATTTTTAAAATTCGCATTACGAATCCCTTACTAACTTCATATAGTCTGCAACTGGGAAAATGAAATGCGAATGATTGACCCACCAAGCGAAGTAGCGTGCTTGCAAACAAGAGCCTCGGTGGCCTGCTCCTCAGTGTCGAACATGATGAGTGCCTGCCTTTTCCCATTCATCTCGAAGAGCTTGGTGTTGACAATTGGCATGTGTTCCTCGAGTAAATTCACAATTTCTTCTTCAGTTACTTCCTGGGATAGAGATGAAATGTGGATAATCTTTGTCGGAGAGCAGCAGTAACGGTAGTTCTTCGCAGCATTTCGGTTAAAACGATTAAGATTTGAGTTGGCGTATTCACGAGTGTCAGCCCCTTGCGTAATGTTAGGATGCTTTGAGAAGTTAACCTCCAATCTCTTGCCAAACAACATCGCTCCCTATATAAAAAGTCAGAAGTATTCTGAGGCAATTGACACCCAAGAAACCAAAAGCCTTGAACATACGAAGTTAACATACGAAGTTAGGCCTTTCAGACAAGAAAATTAGAAACAACAAACCTTCAAAAAGTGCACAGCTAATTCCGCCTGGAATCCATCTCCCATCTGAACAAGTGCATGATCAGGTTTATTTCGGAGAAGCTTAATTCTTACAATGTTACCGTAGATGGAGAAAAGGTTAAAAAGCTTGTCTTCATCAATTTGCTGTAACAAATTAACGGCGGTGTCAACCATGAAAATAAAAACTTGAACAGGAATCTAACAAAGAACAAAGAATACTACTCACATCAGGATTCAGATTGGATACAAGGACTGTACACCTGTCATTTGTCCCACTAATACCAGGTGGCAAACCTCCTCCAAATGCAGCAGCAACAGCAGCTGCGTTTGCCATCTGAAAATCATGTAAACAAGACATAGTTTCAACAATAATGGGCAATGATGTCGACAAATTTTTAGATCTTAAATTAATTCAAGAATTCCACAATGTAGTCAACCATATTCATCAAGAACATTCCAGTTCACAAAGCTAAAGGATCTTGTGGAAAGTATAATCCTTGCAATAGGATTAATATATTATTCCAAAAAGAAAGAAAAACCCTAATAATAAATGAACCATCTTAATAGTCGGTTATATTCTTCAATCATCTCAACCATAGGTTTGACAGGAGCAAAACACACCTGTGGTAGTGCAACTGAAACCAAAAAGAAGAAGAAAAAAATGTAAGTATATAGGTTTTCTGACAAGGAAGTCAATCTATGACGATGAAAGCAAAGATATATGAAGCAATTTCTTTCAATTCAACTAATCGAATTGGGTTTCTATATGCATCCATTATATAATAGAAAACGTCAGCACCCACCTGGTCTTGCTCCAGATGCTTGAACTCCATACATGCCACCTGCATCGCCATATCCAGGCTGTTGCACATCAAGATAAGAAAAACAAGATTTCAGAAAGAATGGAGCCATCATAGTAGGAGATTAATATGTGGTGGTACATACTTGCGATGACCGGCCTTTTGGTTCAGAAGGCAGATTAGGATTTGTGAAATCCCTGGAACAATATCAAGAAGAAATATCCATACTAATAGAATCCAAGATGCAAACAAGAAAAAAAAAATAAGGGGGACTAGTCATGCTACAAACCTTGAACGTTCGTTATTGTAGTTCACCTGTAACTCATCAAGACTGCACAAGAAACCCATAATCTATAATTGACCAAGTAAAGAGAGAAAACATCACAAGCATATCATGATTAGTTATAGAACCTACTTGGAGAACTGAATGTCTAGCTGGCAGCAACCATCATATATATTGCGCCCCTACAGGAGTAGCAGAAGTGTCAATCTTTTAGGTAAATAAATCAGGACAAAAACTTCTTAAAGAAAGGATCAAGCTTGAAGTGACTGGTACAACAAAATGTAGTATTACCTGTAATGCAGTCCTAGCAGAAACAGCACACTGGCGAGATTGATACTGAATAAGGGCCTGAAAACCTACATAAACGAAAAAAGGATAATCATGCATAAGTCTGAAAACTCACTTAAAAAACAAAAAAAAATACTTACAGTAGAAAGCAACAACATATTTGGCAACAAGTTCTAGACAACCGCTTAATTTTGATTTGAGGACCCAATCATAATTGCAAAAGGGAAACTCGCCCTCAATTAACCCGAGAAGGGAGAAAGGAAAGAAAGAACAACACCAAAAGAATAGAATTTCAATAAATCCATGTATTAAGTGATGATATGAGAAAGGGGGGAGAAGAGAGAACTTAATCTAACCAGCTGACTTCTGAAATGTCACGATCTTCTCCACAAATCCATGTGGGAAAAACACTTGATGCAGCACTTCCACTGTAATGGGATATAGCATGTGATGGATTGTGACTAAGAGTATTCGATTTGGCTGCTTCAGAGAGTGACCAAGAGTGTATTCACATGGAGAAGGATCAGAGAGAAGGAAATAAATTGAGAAGGAAAAAATTCCAAAAATATTACAATTGTTCTTCTAAAATTAGAGTACCAGCAATTTTGCTAAGCGAAGATCTAGGTGTTGGGTAATGGTTACTGATTAGTAGAATAGAAAATAACCCTAATACCAAAAGCTTTTGCTGTTTAATTAAAATAAACTTAAACAATTCATTCTTATATTCCACTAATTTCACATGCGGGCTCATTAACCAGCCTAACATGTCAAGTTATCAACAATACTTTTTGACATGGAGAGGAAAAATTAATAGTGCATGAGGGTGAAATTAGAACCACGGCCGTATGATTCAACCAGGATCAATTTATATCGTTAGAAAATTTTTATAATAAACAATTGATATTCAGAATTCAAAAAAAGAACAAATAAAAAAAGAGGAAGCATACAATAAAAGATTATTGTATTGAACAAACGAAAAAGTGGGTATTGAAAAGAAAATTTCACAATTATTCCAAAATATGCACATAAATTATTTGACTAACCGTACAAAAAATGATTTTATCAAGCTTAGGAGGAACGTTTATTAATATATCATATATTTCAGTTCAAGATTTGAGAATTGTTGCTACAAGTCAAACCTCAATTCATCAAAATAATTTTTTTCCGTATTAAACAAGTCCAAAGGAGGGAAAAAGGGAAAAGCATTGTCCTAAAATAGATTTAGTATACCATGCTATTAGAAGCAAGAGAGATTCTCCTGCATGGTATAAGGCTGAAAATGAAAATCGGTCATGCTCATGCTTTCACACATCTGCAAAACTTAATATGGTGTTATGGCTACTGGGTGTTCAAAACAAAAACTACGCTCGAACTCATTTTACATATTTATAGAGGTCTATTTCTGCCTTAGTCATATAAGATTCCCATTAAGATAACTAAGCACTTTCCTTCTTAAAAGTAAGGTAAATAGTTGCAAACCTCATCTCCTCGTCCTTGAGCATTTTGATCTGCTGTAGTTAGCTCTTGATGCGATGAAAACTGGACATAAACATTCCTCCCCCTGTAGAAAGAACAGAAAAGAATTCAAACATTACATGCTTCATCTAAGACTAGATTTGGAGGAAAGAAATGATAGAACACACTTTATTTACTAGAAAGAAAAATAGCCAAAGGATGATGATTGAAGAGATCCCAAGTTCTCTCGACTCCCAACCTAAGCAACTACCGAAAGAGTACCTTCTCTCTCTTGCAGTCCCTAAAATATTAGCTGAGATTACTCTTTTACCTAAGAGACCCCTAATTCTAGGAACTACTTAGTAGATGCATCTCTTCCCTTTCCCTAATGTTTACTTTTAGAATCAGGGCCTGTGACTATCCAGTCCCTCAAAGGCCATCTCGCCATGAAAGTGAACGGTAGGACCATGTTCCCAAGTTGCATCTTAATTGAGGCATGCTCCCACATTCCATCTTAGATTAAGCATCTTCATAACATATCAAAACTTTTTTCTTATAAGAAACAATTTCATTGATGTTTGAAATTTACAAAAAGGATGAGCTATCATGATGCTCAAAAAAGACCTTCACAATACCAGAGTGAGATATAACTATAAAAAGCACAAGTGTTAGACTATTTACACCAATAAATGGCATGGTAAACACCATTTCAAAGGAGCCTAAATAAGTCTATGTCTTCTCCATGAATACTCTTTGATTTCTTTCTTTCCATAGATTTCAAAAGAAAGCCATAATGAAGTTTGTCCATGGCAGAGCTTTGACATTCTTGAATGGGTGGTGTTAAGACCATGTCCAATAACTCTTTTATCTCTCTAGGAAAAATGAGGTACCATCTGCAGATATTGAAGATCTTTATCCAAATATTATAAGCATAAACCATTGTTTTGTGATTCGTGTCTTTCTTGCATAAAGAGTCATGTAGGTTTTTTTTCTTTTGTAAGTTTTCACGTCTACTAATGACTTAGTGCACCATTTCTCATAGGAAAAACTTCACCTTCTTAGAGTGATTTTCCTTTCCATATTGTCTTTGCTAGTGGGTTTTATGGTAGACCTTTTCCTCCACATCCATCATAAAAAATTTAGTGGAGAAGACCCCATCTGCACTAAGAAACCATTTCAATGAGTCTACTTCTTGGGACAGCACAATTGGGGCGAGGTCAATTTGACAAGGAGGACTCTATTCAGTCTTCGAACACAAGCATTACTAAATTTTCATAGGAGACCTTTGGTAGCCAAAAATCTGTTAATGATCATGGTGGGTGATGGTTTGTTGTTCGACCAAGTATAAATACCATTACTAAGGAAAATATCAATGAGTACAACTTCTCTTATGAAAGTATTGAAATGTCGCATGCCTCTGATAACTTCTCTATTAGATTTTTCATGTGCCCACCGAGAGATATTGAAGTCGCTAGCCAGAAGCAAATATTCTATGCTAAGACGAGAAGTCCTCTAATTCCTAGTGGAAGAGAGGTCTTTCTTGGTATTTTTAGAGCCATGGATCCCTGATTTCAAAAAATTGTAACCGTCAGCCAAAGAAATATATGTGATTAGGGTGTACAGACCTTTAGTGACTTCGGAGATGATCTGAGTTGGGTCATTCAACATCATCATTAAGATTCCCTCGGTATTTTGGAGGCATCCAAAGATGTGCAACCAATATGTCTAGCACTCCAAAAGAATTTAACAATCTAACAGTCAACAAAATTCAATTTGTTTCTTCCAAGAATGATCACAGTGGGATTGTATTAGAGGAAGGTCTTGATGAGGGCTCTCTTCTGCCCGTCTCTCAAGCCACTCGATTGAGATAGGTTGGATTATCATAATTGATATTCAAGAGGAGGCCAACAATCTCCCAAGTTAGTTTACTCTATTTCTTGGATGTACTGCACTTTTTTTCCACATGGAATGGCCATGATGCACATGTGATGTTCTTATAGCCATGGTGCAAAGATTCAAATGGTTGTTCTAGGTGTGAATTTTGCCGAGATGGGGGAGACTTCTTCTACCTTTGTTTCATCCTACTTTTCTTGAAGAATAGTGTCAAGTTTCGCATTTGCAAGGACAATTTCTAGCGGCAGGGGAGAGGGATTGGGCACAGCCACAGTAGGGGATGGGGGGATGTGGAGAGGGAGAGAGGGCTAGATGTGTAATCGTCGTCAGAGTCTTGGTGGGAGTCAAGGGTAGAGAACTTTGTTCCTAAGACAAGGAAGATTTTTTGGTTTTTAATGGTAACACATGATTTTCAAGTGAAGATGTCACAACTTGTAGATCGGGGATATAAAGAGGTGAAATAGATGGGTTGGCAAAAGGTGGGGTGGCGGTTGGTGGCCTTTGGATTGTGTGGAGGTGGGCTTTTATATGTAGAGATGGGTAGGCCAATTAAGGTAGAGCTATAGGCCCATGAAGAAAGGCCGATGGGTAGGTGCGGAAGTTGGATTTGGTTTGGGGGTTTGGCTTCTTTTTTTTCCTTAATAGGGATGTACTTGGAAAGATGGGGGCGGCCTATGAAGTGAGGGGATGGTGTTTGCCTTTATTGGGCTTTGGGGTATGGCCTCTGTCTCTACGATGTATAAAACTGAAGGTTGTTGAGTCATGTTGAACATGAAAAGTCCCTTTAGATGATGAACCTTAGAGGGTTGAATGATATCCCATGTATGCCTCCCTTCAATGCTGCTTCGGTGCCATGCTATTCGGTCATATAATCAACAAAAAAAAAACTCCATGGAAACAATGGACTATGTTGACTAAAAGAGGAGTATTTTACGATGATGGGAGAAAAACTATCGTTGGTATGAAACCCCATGAGTTTTCCTTGATATAGATAGTCGCTTCCATTAGGTCCACACGCAATGAGGTCTTTTTGAAACCTTCACAAGTATCTACTATGTGTTTCAGCATCTCAATATCCAACAGTTGAAAGAGAGACTTTTTATTTTAATCCAACCTCCATATGAAGGAACCACTAGGTTGTTCAAGTGTTCCTCATCTGACCATGATTCTATTTTCAACCGAAAGCTTCCCACATTTGGCCAATTGTTTTTGTTACAAGTAAAGAAACCTACTCCTTTGTCATGCAATGGAGAATTGCCTTATCCACCCTAAAAGGAATTAGATCACGGAAATCGTTGGTAGTAGAAGCATTTCTAAGTAACGGTCACCACTGTATCCCATAGGATAGGGATGGTGGAGAGGGGTACCTTTGCATTGACGGTCTGGCCCTTTTTGTTGAGGATCAATGGTACGTTTCTATATTTTCCTCTAGATTTTCAGGCTTTTGTGATGGTTAGTTAATGATGGGTTGTGAGGGTTGGAGAAAACATTTATTGTTTTGCTTTCTATTCCGAAGTTGATCGGGTTTTTTAATGAACGAAGAGGGATTATTTTCAATGAGGTTGAGAAAAGTTGTCCATCCTTTTCATTCTTCACCCACTAGAATAACAAATTTATTAAGACCATCATTTCCATGGAGTGAGATAGTTCACATAGTGCCCTTCTTGTTAGTGGGTTGCTCTATCCAAATGGTTTGTTCTAAAAAAATGTTTCTCCGGGAAGAAATTTTGGTTCAATGGAGCCAATGGCAGGGGTTGATCAAATGATGCCATTAGAAAGAGTCCCATTTTAGAAATATGAAAAAAAAAAAATTCCTATGATGATCTCAGATAGCTTTATCCTGTTCCCCTATATTTGTCATCTAGCTCGATTGAATAAGTCACCTTGAGTTTCCTCAATCATACATCATTTGGCAGCAAGAAATTAGTAGTTCTACTAGTAGCCCCTCCATCCATCATTTCAGTATGCCCTGCTCTTGAGAGTGCCTTTCCCATGTCTCTACTTTATTTAAGAACAAAACTTCCTAATGAGAAGAACCAAAGACTAAACAAGGGAAATTTATCAAAAAAGGAATGCCAATGAAAAAGGCCAAAGGGAAAAAAACTAACAAACAACACAATTACAGAAAAGGGCTCCTATTCAGCCTTTCCCTTCATTTCCTTCTTGTTCGTTGACCCTATTACCTTAGGCTCCTCAAATATGAGCTAACACCTCTTCCTTCTTTAAACAACTAATTCAACTCCTCCCAATAGATTCTTGCGCACTATCTTTTCCTCAACTGCATTTAATCTTGTTTCCATCTCTTTTTCTTTTAAGGAAATAGAATTTATTGATGAAATGAAAAATTATTGAAAGAGTACCAACTTATTATAACATAACCAAAAACTGAAAAAAGTACACTAATTCTGAAACCAATAAACTTGAGTGAGCACTGAATTTAAGGGTAAAAAAAAAACTACGATGAACTTTCAAATAACGATCTAACTTTAGGCATTGCAAAAATTTGACAGCAACTGCTCCACTTCCCTCCTACCCCTCCCCCTCCTAAGCACTAGCTAAAGGGTCACTCTTACTTCAGCACTCTCGGTTGCAAATTACAAATAGACCTCTCATATTTCAGAGTCCTAACTATTTAACAGATGCACCCTCCACCCTTCCTGCTATATACTTTCACAATTGGAGCTCTATTATAATACTAATACATGCTACTGCAACTTATGATAATACTACCCATAAAGAACATAAATCAAATTTTCAAGGATATATTTTAACAGCATATACCTAATGCTCGGTTGAACATTCGCAAAGAACTGTAAAGCATTAACTGCTGAGGGAACATCTTGCATCTGGATAAGAGCCTGAGTTCATGATAAAATGACAAAACGATGAATATTCTAATTTAGCTAAAATATAGAACAACATCAGACGTCACTGTATCAGAGTTGAATGAAACCTGATTTTTAGCACGAAGCATCACAAGCTTAGTTATGACACCAAATGGCTGGAATAACTGAAGCAAATCATTCTGCGAGAATGTAAAAGGAGTCAACACATATAAAAAGTCGGGAGAGATGGGAGAATATGCAGAGATACCCATTAATTCGTTAATAATACAAATAAAAGTTGAATTTCAGACATTACAATAAAGAGCCACCCTCAAAATAGATCTCTTTGAAATATTACCTTTGATCAACAAAAAAAAATTATATATATGCATATATTTGAGGTTATAATTGCTTTGCTAGAAAATGATTATATATTCTTGGATATCCACAGATTGTAACAGGATTATTGCATTTATTTCTGATAAACACAGACAAAAGTTTGCCATGAGCTTCCCAACATTTACTCACTCCTGAATAATTAGTTTTGTACCATTCGCTAAGGAAAAAGTACATCGATACTATGTTAGCCAAACCAATACCCAATGCACCAAGTATGCTAACCTAACAAAATCATATATCAATTTATGGTCTACTTTAAGCAACAAAGCAATGTTCAACTATTTTTGAAAGAAGAAATAAGTTCTCATTGTTTGATGGAAAGAAATAAAAAGCTGAAGGATACAAATAGAAATATCAAACTATTTATCATGATGTAGCGCACGTTAGGTATAATTAGGAGTTATTTGGTAATTTCGTCTGAATTTATTAATAATGATAGTTAGTTTAGTTGGTTTCAGTTAATCTCTCCCATTTGTATACTTCTGAACATTAGTAAATGTTTTGGTTGAGACTTTTTGATGATTTCTTTCTTTTGATTCTTAATTGCATCAATTTTGGTATCAAAACCCAAGTTTTGTGTCAATTTAAGAAAAATAGAGAAATTAGAGAAGCAAATGGAGATTTTCAATTTAAATATTATGGTTTTCCGAGAAACCATGAGCCTAAAAATGGATTTTACAAATTTATTGTTTTTCGGAAGTCTAATAACCTACTGCCTTGAGTGTCAGTTCAACCTTTGGGATCGTTGGTGGAGTTCATTCGAGGTTTGTGGGGCATGAATTGAAGATGAGATACCTACGATGTAGAAGGTACTTCTGAATCCTTGTGAGATTCAATCTCTAGTTGTTTCTGTAACTACGATCTTGGCATTGTTCTTTTGAAATGGAGTCGATTTATGTAGGTCGGGTTGGACTCCCTTTTCTTTGTAGAGACTTGTCTTTTGAATGCTCTTGTATTCTTTCATTCTTTTAATGAAAGAACGGTTCTTTAACAAAAAAGAAAAAATGGATGTAAATTACATCAAGAGCAATCATAATTTCAAGGTAACTTAGCCTCAAGTGAAGCATAGACCAGCAATTATCTTGGTTATAAACAGTCGTAAGACATCCAACATGGCATTTGACATGGCAATAGCTCATCTACCAATACACATTTGCAGAGATGATTCAAAATTAAAAAATTATCAATTGAATTTGAAGTTGCGAGAGAGAGAGAATGAGAACGGACCTCGGATATTTCATGGCCAACATTTCGGACGTGAATGACTTTTGATGGTTCAGTCATCCTAAACTGCTTGCATCAAAATAAAAAACGAAACCCAAGTTAGTATTACCAAAGGTTCGGCAATCCCAGTTGTTCAAAGAAAAACAGTTCTCTGAGATTGAACTAATTAATTGAAACCAAAAGTTCATATTCTGCTACATTGCATGCTTAGAACCCAAAACAAAAAATTGACCACTCAAAACCAAGAGCCGAAACCACCCAAAAAAAAATTAAAAACAAAAAATCCGAATTAGAGCACCACAAAAGAGCTCACAATTCAACCAATGAAAAGAGAAAAAAACCCTAGACTACTTCGTCGACTCAACAAGCACAGCAAAAACCCCCCAAAAAAGAGTAGATTAAAGCAAACAACACTTCGATTTTCTGGTGCTCAAAGTATCTTCAAAGTAAGAAGCAAACAGATAAATTGAAGGAAATGAAGAACAAGCTTGCCTGTGAGAGAGAGCGATAGAGAGAGAGAGATAGAGAGAGAGAGAGGCGAAAATGGAAGAGAAGGGAATGAAGGGGACTCAGAGGCAACGGCAGAGATCGAGCGCCTCCATATTGCTGCTACGGTTGCCCTATGCTTCGAACCCCACTGGATTTATGGTACACCCTCACCCCTTCCCTTTCTCTCTTTTAGTGGGTCCCTCCTTTATCCATCCATGTCATCCAGTCTTGCCTCTTCGTTAAATACAAGTTTCTTTTAACTTAATCTGAAATTAGGAAGTATTGGAAAGCATCTCGTGCTCATCACATATCTCATAATTTTTAATTATATTATATGGTCGTACTTTATTTATTTGATGATATAACTTTTTTTTAGGAGAAATACATATATTTCATTATTGTCATACATGGCTCACCAATGTCTCATAGGCATAATCGCGAACATGGTTACATAACACATATGGGCTAGCATACCGAAAATACATGTACCACATTGCATTCATCAACATAGTTTAGAATATTTTTTAGATTTGTCAAGAAAAAAATAAAATATTCGAGAAATGAAAAATTACCAAAATACCCTAAATATATGGATAATTACGAAAATGCCCTTTTGCGCATAATCAAAACTTCCATAGTGACGTTGACTTTGCACAAAATCTATTGGATTTGAAAAACCAGTCGTTGGATCTCCTCCAAAATTGGACACCATCTACAAAGTTCATAGATCATCATATCCAATTGTTAGAATTCAAATTAAAAGTAGGTAGTTAGTTGATTGGTGAGGATATTTCTTACCAATTATCCAAAAAATTCAATCTCCAAATCACGACCATTATGGAATTTTCAACTGTAGGCTTCCTCTATAAAGTCTAAAGTTTGGGTAATAATATGGAACAAAAATCGAGTTGAATTGAGCTCCCAATCACAAGCCATAAGCCTTTAGATTTTGGGTCTCCTATTCTTGGATTTCTTCCAAATTCGAGAGCAATTCTCCACCATTTTCATTCAAACTTATTCCCACCACTTCTAAACCATATTACCTACAAGTTCTATGAAGGAGTAACTACGTTATAGGCACGAGGGTTTATGTTCGCGAAGATCTGAGTTTTGGTGAGGTATTTAGTGATTTAAGGGCAGGGGAGTGAGTAACTGCGTTATAGGAACGAGGGGTGGACAAACGACGACAGAATCATGCCGGTAACGGTGTCAGAGTCATTGGCATTTCGTCGAAAGGAGAAGAGGGAAAAAACTAAGGTTTCGGTCTGCATTTCGGGTGAGGAAAACGAACCGATGGGTCTCGATTTTGGGTTGCATTCTCGAGTCGCTCTCGTTGTCGCCTAATTCCAATGGCCCAGTCATCGCGGCCCAAGCCCAACACATACGTAGGAATCTAGTGGGCCACGCAACGACCCAACACTCACGCCCCAGCCCGAATGTCGACTCACGTGCTCTCTTTGCTCAGCATGTGACAAACGCGTGCCCTAATTCAAACGCAGCTCAGCTTTAGCTCACACGATGGCTTGCTTCGACTTGGGTCCTCATTTCGTTTAGCTCGGCTTCTTGACTTAGGCAGCTTGGTATACAGATAATATACAGTTTCCTAAGTTTTCGACCCTCCTAAAGCCAGTTTTTACCTATTCCTATTCACCCAAGTTTAATTAGTTTTAGTGTTTATATTGGAATTAATTATGCTTAACTAGGTTAGATATTATTAGGCCGTAAATGTGTCATATGAATTGTTATAGATGAGAATTAGGCGTTGGAATATAGTTTTGAAGCGACTATCAAATAATTAGTGACTTCAACCAAGACGAACCAAGTAAGCGGCCTTACTGTTGGAGTTAGATCATTAATTAATGTATAATGGGGCATGACCTGTAGCTTCTGCATGAACCATATTATATGTGTAACGCTTATGTTCTGTGATGCTTATTTGTTCCTTGTATTGTCATGAGATGTATGTCACATATGCATGTATATCCATTGCACTATTTTTAGGAATGAATTGAAATGTCATGTATGAAATGTAATGTCTTACCTGTAAAGTTTGTGATGGACTATGAGATGTTTTCCATGCGTATATGTTGTATACATGAAATGGAAAGAGAAAGGAAATGAAACAAATATTATCTTGGGAATGTAAATCATGGGACCTCATGCATGTATGTATGTCATGTGCATCGGGATATTTTATCATTATGTTATCATATTACGAATACGTTTGATATTTATGTTCACCATGAAATCATGTAGGCCTTTTATTTTTTTGTGACATCCGATGACATGTAATGTGTTGTGCTCAACCAAATTAGGCCCAAGGGGTACGTATACAAGCCCGCCTAGTGGGCCTATGTTCGTTTACGTGGGCCATGTATGAAGAAGTACCCTGCATCCAATCCTGCCGAACATTGGAAAGGGCCTAAGGTTATACTATGTTAATAAAAGATAGTTCCTACTCATGTATTGTGTGTGTTTGCATATCTAACTCCAACAGTGGGGTGACTTACTGAATATTTCATAAAATACTAAGTCACGTGCTACCCTTAAATTTTCAGGTAAAGCTCAAGCTCCCATGCACGGATGACGGTGAACGCTGAGAAGGTCATGGAAGTCAAAATAAAGCTAGGATAGTAGATCGCTTTAAATTTTAAATTAGTAGTTGATAGGTGACATTGAATTTCAATTAGTAGTTGTTAGATGTTTTATGCTAGTTTGATTTATATTTAAAACTATGTTATGTTTAATTTTGTGTTTTGAATTGAATACGTAAGTCCATGGCTTTCTTTGAAAGGTAATTATTATGAATTTTCGCATATATGACCTAAGCATGCATAGGTTGACATCACTAATTAGGTTAAGAAAATTAGGGGCGTTACAAAGAGTGCCAATAAACCATTCCCCCAATCCACTATGAGCCTATACACAAATTCTTCGAGCAAGGTCAATCCCTATCAGTTTCTGCATCTCAAAGGAGCATTTCCATAGAAAACAATGAAAAGAAATAACCTCAAGAATGTGTCCAATTGAAAGAAAGTCGTTTCAAGTAGAATTTGGACAATTTTTAAGTTTTCGGGCGAGTTGCAGACTGAGGACAATTTTTTAAAATTAAGTGTTGAATCGGTATGGCAACCCTAGACGAGGTGAATAGGGTTTTAACGATAAAAGTATTTAAACGTAATTAATTTTTTTAATTATGAAACTTTTTACAAATGAGTAGAAAATGATAATTACTATAACAAATCACAATAATAATTTTGAAATTAAATAGGAAAGAATCAGAAAATATGACACTGAAGTTTTATAGTGGTTCGGTCAAACTTGACCTACTCCACTCCCCAAGCGTCTCTTGGGAATTTGAATAAACAACTTTCTCGACGACTCTTTCCACGAATTAGAGTCAAACCGCTACACCGCTCTTTTTACGAGTTCAAGAGCAAACTCAATTATTTCCACGACATAGGATCAAACCGGTACAAGTATTTGAATTTGGTAGTAACACACAACTCTATGAAAGAGTAGATTTTGAAGCACTCACAACTATTTTCTAACAATAAAATAAAAAATCTCCCTAAAAAATGAGATGAATAAAAATAAAATTGGAAGCTTACAAATGAGGATTTGAGATTTAATGAGAGTTGTGTTAAAAATGCCCGAAAATTAATGAGTTTGAGAAAAAAGTGGTGAAAGGTAAGAATTAATATTGACCGTTGAATTAGGTTGAAGTAATGGAAGGGGAAGATTGAATGTAAATAAATAAGAATATTATTCAAATTCATTTATTTAATTTTTTTTAATATAATATAAAAATAATAAAAACCAATGTGAGTAACGATGAAATCACCGTTCAAAATTTATTATAAATATAATAATATAATAATAATAAGTTACATTAAAATTTTAAAATTTATTATAAATATAATAATATAATAATAATTAAAAGTATGTGAGTAACCACTAAAAAAATTAAATATAATATAGTATTAATAAAAATGGATGTGAGTAACATTCGTATTTATAATTTGTAAAAATAATTTTATTTAGAAATATAATAAGAAGAAAAACTCTACCATTTGTTGCTTTTCTAAAATTATAAGTGTATACTTTCATTTGTCCATCATTTTGATTTAGCTGCCACCTCATCAGTAGATTGTCTTGATTGTATTTCTTTGTTTTAGCTCTCATTGGAGAGATTGAGAAGTTGTTAAAATTGTTATTCCTACCGTGACCGTTCAAAATACTTGAAAATAGTTAATAGTTCAAAATACTTGAAAATAATTATTAGTTAAAATATCAATTAATTGATTGAAATTAATTAAAATAAGATCGAGGGCTAAAAAGCCAACATTAAGATAACACACTCAAAGATGTTTCTCCAAACCACCAATTCCTTCAACTTGAGGGAAGGACAAGGAAGAAGTTCTTTGAAGAAAGTGGGCCTTGAAAATCCCTAGAATCGGCGGCCCAATAAAAAATCCCCTGTTTTGAGCTCCAACGAGAGCATATTATGGATGAATTTTGGAGACAAATATCTTATGCTACAATACACAAGAAGATATGAAATCAATCCTTAGCTCTTTCTTGTAACACCATCTTTAAGTTTCATAAAAAAATCGAGGGAAGAAACGTTGTAAATGGAGCTGTAGAAGACGAGTTTCAAATGGCGGCACAATACAAAACACGTGTCTTCTACCTGTCCAGAGGAAGAATACAATGACGTGGCCGGTTTAGTTGAACTGGCTATGTCAAACTACCATCCAACCTTCCCTCAATTTTTCTCAATTTTAAATCTCTTCCATACTTCTCATAAAAAGAAAAAAAAAATTATAGTTCCAGAAATAACAAGGAATCTAAGGAAGAAAACTTGAAGTAATTCTGATACCGAAACTCAAGAACGAAGGTCTCGACCGTCAACAACGAGGTAAGTAGTCATCTTGGACTTTTCTTAAGAAATACTTGTACGAATCACTTGGATTTTTGTATAAGCATTAAACCAATATGAAATAAGGAAATATGAAAGACAACACTAAGAACCGTGAGCATTAAACCGATCAAATTGTTCGGAATTTAAGTAATGTTAAAATAACTCACTCAATGAACTCCTCTGTCTATAAAATTTTAATTTTGAACATATTATAGCATGTTAGATTATTTATGAAATTTGATAGTCATTGGGTAAGGTAAGAATAATGTAAAATGATCATAATGCCCCTAAGGTAATTTACCTTCGGTTCGTGACCTATATGACCTCCAATGCTATGAAACTCTATAATATATATTATTTTATGATATTTGATAATTTTGTGAAGTTTGAAAGCCATTTGAACTCATTAAGTCGTTAAACCAAGAATTATAGGTAAAATGACCAAAATGCCTCTAGAGCATTTATGATTTCTAAGACTCTTCTAGAACTCTCTAAAAAATTTATTATGACTTTATGACGGTTTAGCATAACTCATACATGTTACTATGGTGAAATTATATGTTTATGAAGCATGTTACAATTTATGCCTCAAGTAATTATTGAAACCTTAGAACTTACAAAATTGAGAACCAAGAACATTAACACACGCTCTACAACTGGCAAGGTAAGAAGCATGATAGATACCACTCAAGAGAAAGGGACCAAGGTCCTAAAGCTCAGAAACTCAAGAAAACTCCCAAGTCCTCCCACAGTACAAGGTGTTTATGACTCAAATTATGTCACTCGAAACATTTGAAGCCTTGGGCATAGGTATTCAGGTTGTATCACAGGGTAAGGCCTTGAATGTAGGTATTCAGACTATGCCTCTTGCAACGCATGAAGCCTTGGGCATAGGTATTCAGACCATATCACAGAGCAAGCCTTGAATATAGACCTAGACTACATCGCTTGGAACGTAAGAAGCCTTAGATGTAGGTTTTCATACCTTATCGAAGGGAAAGCCCTAAGGTGCGGGTTCAGACTACGTCACTTGAAACGCATAAAACCTTTAACGTAGGTTAAGACTATGTCGCTTGGAACGCAGTAAGCCTTGGACATAGGTTGTTAGGTTCATGATTGATACCGCAAATCCTAGAGAGAGTGACTTGGAGAACGAACCAAGAACAAGACAACGATCAAGGACGAGAACATGGATTAATATCAAAGTCCTAAGAACAATAACCTTAGTACTAAGGCCCTTAGACTAGAACCAAGGTTTCAGAATCTAAGAACCAAGGTCCTCAAGATAGATCATGATAAGAACCTACAAGTCAAGAATAGAACTAAACAGTCTAAGTATTTATAACAAGAACCAAAACAAGAAAAGAAAGAATCAAGTACCCTAAGGACGTGATTTAAATGAAAGTAAATTTCGTTTACTTAATTTTTTTATAGAGAATAAATGAAACCGTCTAAATAGTTGATACAAGATCCACTATCAATATTTGTTCTTCATTATATTTGATACGGTTGGGATTTATGCCCTAAAGTCTCGTAATTAATTATTTAGTTTTTAACAATAATTTTATTATTTTATTTGTAATTTAATTTTTATACATGGTATGAAAATCCAAGGTTATTAATATAATCTTGAATAGTATGTAGTTGACATACAAGAAGATCGTGTTCAAGTAATAACATAAAGAGTCTATACTCTATAGTATATGGATAAGGTTGGGTGCCTTATCCTGATAACACAATTGATACGACCCACTTTGTAATTGTTACAAATGATTTGATCCAAATCGTTCATGTGGAGACATATAAGTGGAAGTATCCTACACAATGAGTTTTGTATAAGACTGGACCAATAAATATTTAATCACTCTTTATAAATCCGTTAATTGAGAAGATTAATATTTCACATGATGATTATATGCAACCCGATTTTAATCTTGAGTGAGTTATGAACTCTTTACTATGAGGGCATGTCCTTTGATTTACATGGGTGAGAATGACTCTTTTAGCCGATTCAACATGTTTACCATTTTGGGGACTTGGACCAAATAGGAAGTTGGGAACATAATATCATGAGATAGAATTCACTTCTTTCCATATAAGGGAAGTAGATGAGTTATTCTATTAAGTACTGATTTTGGGACTTAAACAATGGGGCCCACCATCTCATTTGACCCGAGAGGGACTTGGTTTATGATTGGGTCATATAAACAAATTGTTCATTAGAGAATTAGTGGTATTTAAGGCGAAAGATGTAATTACGGTATAAAACAGACTTTTGTCCCAACTGTAATTATGAACAAATTGTGAATGATCGACTTGTTTGTAATGATTATACCAATGGACATAACTTGTCCTCTAGTGCATAAGAGTGCAACTCTAGGTCTATAATGGAGTGACCTATAATTAATGAATGAAAATTGATTAATTAATTTGATATCATTTGAGCTTATAATCTATAGGTCTATAAAATCCCTTACTAGCTCATAGTAAAGCTAAAATATTCAATTTATTTGAAAAAAAATTTGAAAGGTTGAAATTTATATTAGATATATTAAATATAAAAGAAAATAAATTTAATTTAAAATGTTAAATTAATATTAATATATTAGATATATTAAATAAATAGATAAAATATATTTAATTTAAAATATTCAAATTAATATTTAATATATTAGATATGTTAAATATAAATGGAAAAAAATATATTAATTAGAAAATTTCAAATTATTAAATAATTTAATATATTAAATAGGTTAAATATAAATAGAAAAAATATATTAATTGAAAGATTTTAAATTAATATTTAATATATTAGATATTTTAAAGAAAAAATATATGGATGGTATTTGATATATTAAATAAATATATATTTGAAATTTGATTGAGATTGAAATTAATTAAATATATATTAAAATATCTTATAATATTTAAATATGATTTATATAAAATATTATATTCTAATATATTAAATATGCAAATATATTATTTGACAAATATGAGTCCCTATAAATAGGACCCTCGGGTTAAGTCAAAGACACATGATCTCTCCGACTTTTTTTGGAGAATTAACTTACATCTACGTAGAATTCTCGAAACTCTCCTCCAATCTCTTTGGAATTTTCTTTCAAGAGTGTCCCACAAGCCTTAGCTTTGTGTTCGAGTACTAATAAGGAAGATCTTGTGGAATGTTCATAAGCCTTTAACTTTGTGTTCGAGTTATAATAAGGAAGATCTTGTGGAATGTTGAAGAACTTCTAGTTGGAATACTCTGAAGAGTTTTGGAAGCTAGGATTTCTAGTATTTATTCTTTTTTTTTTAATTCATAATAAAATCAAAACGGTTACCAATGCTTCAGCTATGGATGAAGAGTTTATTCCCTTCAATTGGTATCCGAACCTATTAATTTTTATATTGAATTAAGAATAATAGGGTGGATATTTGAATTCTCATATATGTGATATATGTAATATTGTTGTGTAAAATTGATTGTTTTTGACATATTGTGTGACATTAGATTTATGGATTTGTTAGATAAATGTATACAGTTATTTGGAATTCTTCTAACAAAAAAAAAAAAAAAAAACGATTTTGAATGGTAAAAGATAATTCTAAAATTTTCAAACCCTAATTTTGTGGAATAGTTATCCAGAGATCTCAACATAATTTTATTAGATTATTAGATTTGACATTGTTCATCTACATAGCAGAAGTTTTATTAGATCTCAACATAAGGGAATGAACTCTTCATCTACATATTAGAAGTATTGAGAATCGTTTTGATTTTATTATAAATTTAAAGAAAAACAATAAATACGAGAGTAAGAACTCTACCTTTATAGAAACCCTAGCTTACAAGACTTCTCGGAATATTCCAACCATCAAAAGTTTTTAAACATTACACAAGATCTTCTTCACTATGACTCGAACACAAGGTCAAGGCTTGTGGGAGCCTCTTAAAAGAAAATCCCAAAGAGATTAGAGAATGAGAGTTTTGAGAATTCTTGTAAATGTAAGTTCATTCTCTAGAGAAAGTGGGAGAGATCGTGTGTCTTTGGCTTAACCCGAGGATCCTACTTATAGAGACTCTTGGAGAATATTTGTCAAATAATATATTTATATATTTAATATATTATGATATAACATCTTATACAAATCATATTTAGATATTATACAATATCATAATATATATTTAATTAATTTGAATCTCATTAAAATTTCAAATAATATTTATTTAATATATCAAAATATGAGATTTAATATTTAATTGGATCAAATATAATAAATATATTTTTTATTTAAAATATCTAATATATTAAATATTTATTTGAAACCTTCCTATTAATATATTTTTTTTCCATTTTTTCCATTGGTATTTAACATCTAATATTAAATATTAATTTAACCTTTCAAATTAAATATATTTTATCTATTTATTTAATATATCTAAAATATTAATATTAATTTATCATTTCAAATTAAATTTATTTTTTCCTTTATATTTAATATATCTAATATATTAAATATTAACTTAACCCTTTAAAAAAAAATTTCAAATAAATTGAACCTTTTAACGTTACTATGAGCTAGCAAGAGATCGAGCTCAAATGATACAAAATTAATTAATTAAACTTTTTAATTAAACAATTTCTATTTATTAACTATAGATCACTTACACTATAGACTTAGAGTTGCACTCTTATGCACTGTAGGACAAGTTATGTCCATTGATATAACCATTACAAGCAAATCGATCCTTCGTTCATAATTATAGTCGAGTCAAAAGTCCATTTTTTCCCTATTATTACATCTTTCACCTTAAGTACCAATGATTCTCTAATGAATAATTTATTTATGATCCAATCATAAACCAAGTCCCTCTCGGGTAAATGAGAGAGTGGGACCCCATTGTTCAAGTCCCGAAATCAGTACTTAAAAGAACAACTCATCCCATTCCCTTATATGTAAAGGAGTGAATTCCATCACATGATATTATGTTCCCAACTTCCTATTTGGTCAAGTCCCAAAATGGTAGGCATGTTGAATTGGCTAAAAGAGTGATTCTCACTCATATAAATCAAAGGACAAACCCTCACAGGTAGAAGTTCATAACTCACTCAAGATTAAGATCGAGTCGCATATGATCATCATGTGAAATATTAATCTTCTTAATTAACGGATTTATAAGAGATTTTAAATATTTCTTGGTCTAGTCTTATACAAATTCATTGTATAGGATACTCCCACTTACATGTCTCTAGATGTAACGACCCAAATTTTTTTACTTAATTTAAGGTCGCTACCGTATACGTACCATAAACATTGAATGCGAAAGACTTCATTCAAATTTCATAAAACATAACTTTTATCTTAAAACACAGCCATGGACTTACGTGTTTCGAAAACATCTTTCAAACGACACCACAAAAGACTAAATAAAATGAATAAGAGTTTAAGTTAGAAACAACCTAGTCTAGCCTAAGTCTAAGAAAACAACTACCACTACCCTATGCATGTGTCATGGTCTCGAGTTGTGATGCCATCGTCAGCCGTACAGGAATGCCTTGCCTTAACCTGAAAAATGTAGTAGCCCATGGCTTGAGTATTTAAAGAAATACTGAGTGAGTGACTCCACTATTGGGGTTAAATGCAACAATCACATGCAATGAAATGATGGGACCTATCTTTCGTTTCGTTTCGTTTCGTCTTTCCTACGGTGATGTCCTAAACGGGTAATCGTGGACGTGTACCATATACTCTACACACAGCCCATTCGTGCGAGTATGAGCTCACCAGCTAGTTCGCACACCGCTGGGTCACTTTCCTTATCCGGTGGGCATACTCTAGGAGCCCCTTATGTCGGGACCCGTTAAAACTAGTAACCGTCACGGCAGCGCTATGCAAGCATAACGATCGTTGTTCTGCCGTTGAATGTACGCGTCCGTACCATCGTGATGGGATAAGGGTATCCCTCAGATGCATGAACACACATAATGCATGAGATCCCCCCTACTTCTACATTTATCATTAATGAACATAACTCCCTATCACGTTCCATGCTTCATGTCATTCTCATTTTCAATTTACATTTCATACATATTCCTATCTCAGATAGTTTATCGTGTTTCATGTCATACAATTCATGCTATTTACATTCAAATATAAGAGACATAACATAACGTTCTATACTTTTAACATAACATTTCATCATATACACATCATACCATGACATATTGTATCACAATGTATCATATCATAAACAAGTCATAACGTAAATCGTAGTCATATCGTTTTCTAACTTATCAGTCATATCATTATAAGAACGTAACCTAACGCTATCGTTCAATCAATCTATCACAAACTTATCCCTTTCTACCCGTAGCCTAATCGTATTCTTCCATCAATCTCTCTTATCCATATCACTCCGGTGTGTAACCTAACCTTAACGTTTCATGAACATATTTGACTCCTATCGTTACATTTCGTTTTGTGCATCCTTCTCGTATCATATCTCAAACATATCATTGAACACATCGTACTTTAATTATTATCAGATAATTCACATATTATAACATATACATAACAAATAAGAAGCATATTGATCCACAGACAATTCATACATATCAATATATATGACACGTGCAGAGCCACAGAGCACGTGTCAACAGCAAATATAACCATGCTGATAGTAAGGTCACTTACCTGGCTAGCTTAAGTCGTTGTCACGAATATATCTTTAATTAAAGTTCGATTCCGTCCTTTGAAATCCGAGTCAACCTATATGAGCACATGACATTAGTTTCAGGTTTGAACTCTATAAAATTATTTCTCTAATTTATATTTGCCGTCATAAAATTTTGACTTTCCTGTTAAACAAAATTCAACTTAGTTCATTGTCCTCTGATATTTCATTTTTTTATTGTTAAATTGTGTTCAACAAATCTTTCCTCAATCTCCCTCCCTCTCTCTCTCATTATTTTCATTATGTACATAGATTTTCAATTGTGTAAACAGATATTACTGGCAATTTTTGAGTCGATTGATTGACTACGATCTTCCAGTTTATAGATTGTCAACTAAAATTTTATTAAATCGGATATGAGATCTGATTATTACCGAACCTAGTAAAATATGAAACAAGATTTGATTCTAAATTAATTTCTTAAAACAATAATATAAAGGAAAAGAAAATCTGAGATAGGATTTTACCATAATGACAGACCAAAATCTCTAAATCTGCAATATGATTATGTTAGAAGCCATTTTACTTCTTCTCAAATCTGACCATTGTTGCAATTTGCTTATGTTGAAAGCCATTTTACTTCTCAAATCTGACCATGGTTGTTTTTCTGTTTCTTTTTGTAGTTGGGGTAAGGATGGGTTGAGTAGAGATAATTGTTGGGGAGGGATGGGAGGTCAGTGGAGAGAAGGGAAAATGTTGTTTTTTTTGTTTATTTATTTATTTATTATTATTATTGTTATTTAACTATTTTTTTTATAATTTTTTTATTTATAATTTTTTTTTTCATTTGTAACGATTACAAAGTGAGCCGTATCAATAGTGTTACCAGGATAAGTCACCCAACCTTATCCATATACTATAGACTATTTAATTATTACTTGAACAAGATCCTCTTGTATGTCAACCACATCTTTTTCAGGATTACATTAATAACCTTAGATTTTCATTGAATTGAGAACAATTAAATTACAAATAAAATAATAAAAATTATTGTTAAAAACTAAATAATTAATTACGAAGCTTTAGGGCATAAATCCCAACAATGAGAATGTTGGCCCCCGAGCGGGTGGATTGTAAGAGAACATCCGTTGGAGAAGCGAATGAAACATTTCTTATAAGGTTGTGGAAACCTCTCTCCCTAGCACACGCGTTTTAAACACGTGAGGTTGACAACTATAAAGCTATGTTCTTAGCTCCCGAAAGGATAGATATCCTGAATCAACTACAAAAGTCATTTTTACCCATGCTAATCAAAGGAGAAGTCTTTGAAGGAAAGAGTTCATAACTCACCCAAGATTAAGATCAAAGTCGCATATGGTCATACACTAAAATATTAATCTTCTGAATTAACATATTTATAAAGAAAGATTAAATATTTTGTGATTTAGTCTTATACAACATTGTTAAGATACCCCCACTTACATGTACCTAGGTAAACGATTTAAATCAAACCATTTGTAACAATTACAAATGACTCTTATCAATATTGTTACCGAGATAAAACACTCAACCTTATCTTTATACTATGGACCTTTAAGATTTTACTTAAACATGATCCTCATATGTCAATCACTTACCGTTCAATATTATATTAGTAACCTTGACTTTTTCATACACGGGTTAATATTAAATTACAAATAGAATATAAATCCTAGATTGTCATATCGCCGACTCTGTGGGTGTCACATGTTTGTGTAGAAAAAATTGAAGGAATTCTAACAACGCGCCTCTAGCATTGAACACGCACCCTCATAATTTAAGCAACCAACGAGCGAGCACTAGGGTGCGAGTACTCCTCCCAGATGTGCGTGTGTACTTGTGCGTGGCTGGTCCTCTTGGTGTGTGGAAACGCATGGCTGTGTGGGGTGAGCTCATTTTTGTCCGGTTCTTTGGAGTTCCTAACATGCAAAAAAAAAAAAAAAACTAATTGGGTGAGGCATGCTTCATCCATGTAAGTAGCTACTCGGATTTTCTCAAAGTAATACTTGTAGAAATTGCTAGGACGTTCTAGCATGTGTGCCTATCTTGCCTTAGGTGGTTAGAATATGCATGATTAGAACTCAAGAATGTGCAATTTTGATGAGAAGCTATGTATGTTCTGGAAAATTATGGAAATGCACCTAGGATGAGGTATGTCTGTTTTCATGCTTTCTGCTGTGTAAGAAAGGAAGATGAGATATTGTGATCTATGTTTTAGGTGTTGATGAATGTTATCATCTTGTTGAGAATGCATGAATGTTTAGATTATGTTTTTTGTGCTTTATGTGAACGATAGGAATAGCTTCTTAACAAAGCATGCATTAATGAACCAAATTAGGAATATGGCGCTAGAGCTCAAGCAGGTTTCATGTTGACCTAGATTAGTACGTTTCCAGTAGACCGAGTACCTAAATATTGTGAGTGGAAATCAAAGGCCTAAACCTAAGTACACCTAAAGAAATGGTTTAGTCTCGATGAGCTAACTTGGAGTGACCTAAAAAACACGAAATAAGATCTGAACTACCTAGACATCATAAGAATCTCTTAAACTTACACGACACCCCAAGAAAATCTAAGAGAAGTTATGAGACTACTAAATGATATCAATTTGAGGAAGTCACTACTGTGTGTAGAGTAAACCAACGTTGAGAGGGGGACAAAAGATTTCACAATTAGATAATTTAAAGAGTCACTAGAATGTGTGGAATAAACCAGCCCTAAGAGTAGATGACATGAGAAATTACTGTGTAGTAAACTAACATTAAGAGGGGATGAGGGGCTACACATGTAGACGATATGAGGAACTACTATTTGTATGTAGAATAAACCAGCCTCGAGAGGGGACGAAGGAATACATAAGTAGTTAATTGAGAAGCTACTATTGTGCATAGAATAAACGAGCCTTGAGAGGGGATGATGATAGACTACACAAAATAGATGACATTAGAAGCTACTACTATATGTAGAATAAACCAACTCTGAGAGGGGACGAGAGACTACGTAAACAGTTTAGCTCGTGATAAGTACCACTAACGTGTGTGGTCAGGGGATTGTTGAATTACGCCAAAACCCCTTAGGACCTAAAGAATAGTCCGTGGTAACTTACTAAAGGATGCGATGAGAACGTACAAACAGGTTGCTTACGGAATATTTTAATACTTACCCATTTCCCCTTTTTATTTTTTCAAGTTTTCGCAGTTGCTAATTAAGGTAGAGGGGTGTTCGAAAGGTGTGCCGTTTATTTCAGAGCATTAGTCCATCTTAATATTTGGAGGGTTTGTATTTCGGTAGGTAACAGGGACAAGAATAAGACCCCTTATTTTTTAAAACATTTTCTTTTTTTTTTTACTAATTGTCCATTGACAAAAATATTTATTACACCATTTCAAATTTGGGATAAAATTATATTAATAGGAAGGGTTTTAGCCTTTTTTTTTTTTTTTTTTTTTTTGTTTTAAACTTCATCATCGAGAGGGCATTTTTGTAACTTTACGAATCTAGGGTTTTCATTGCTCCATAGAATAAATATATTGGCGTTGCTAAACCTCTAACCCTCTTCACTTCGTCGAGTATTGGTAGCGCCGAAGAGCCCTGAACTCTCCTTCCTTTCTTTCTTCAGTTCGCTGATTATACGATTCAGCTATGGCGACTGGAGCTGCACCGCCGCGTCAACTCTCACAGAAGGAGGCCGACATTCAGATGATGTTGGCCGCCGAGGTTCATCTTGGAACCAAAAACTGCAATTTCCAAATGGAACGTTACGTTTTCAAGCGCCGTAATGATGGTATGTTTTCACTCTACTCGCCTTTAGATCTTATTTTGTTAGGTTACTCGAGGTTTTGTTTTTTCTCCATTCTTTTCGGTGTTACTCGAGGTGTTGTTCTTAAATTATTTCCCTATAATTTCTCCGAACTTTATGGTGATTATAGTTTCTTACACTTATCTGTGGTTCCCTGGTTAAGCTTGCGTTTGTTTATTTTTAGATTTGAAGTTTCGGTCTCCCTATTTTTCTGTTATATCTTTTTAGATTTTACTGTGTTTTCCGAGGATCTAGCATTGAATATTCTCCAAACTATTCTCCATTTGGTTTTGTATGTTTGGTGTGACTCGCGTCTTATATGGTTTCAGAAATGAACTGAAGCCATGCGTGTTCAACTGCAGACCATTGTCTGTTATTCATGGTTTAGAGATCGGAGTTCTTAGTCTGTTGCCTTTAAGCCATATTTGATTTTATCTTATTGCAGGCTCAATGAGGATTATCTCTACGATATGGATATGTTAACTTATATGAATTTTTATACTATTGTTGCTTGTGATTTTTTTTTGAAACCCTTTGTTTGCTTTCAGGAATCTACATCATTAACCTTGGTAAAACATGGGAGAAACTTCAGCTGGCTGCTAGAGTAATTGTGGGTATCGAGAATCCTCAAGATATCATTGTTCAGTCTGCTAGGCCTTATGGTCAGAGGGCTGTTTTGAAGTTTGCTCAATACACTGGTGCGCATGCAATTGCTGGAAGGCACACTCCCGGAACATTCACCAACCAGCTTCAGACCTCATTCAATGAGCCACGTCTTCTTATACTTACTGATCCTAGAACTGATCATCAGGTATTTAACCTTAGAAATAAACAATAGTTCATGGTTTAAAATTAAGGCCAAGAAAAATTGTTATATATTATCAATTATGATACAATTCATGTTTTTTCTCCTTAGATTTATTTGTGCTTGCATTCGCTTGATGCTGTTGTTTTTCAATGTTTTCTTGTTGATTTTGACTTGCAGCCCATTAAGGAAGGTGCCCTTGGGAACATTCCTACAATAGCCTTTTGTGACACTGATTCCCCAATGCGTTATGTTGATATTGGAATCCCTGCTAACAACAAGGGGAAACATAGCATAGGATGTTTGTTCTGGCTTTTGGCGAGGATGGTTCTCCAAATGCGTGGAACAATTCGTGCTGGACATAAATGGGATGTGATGGTAAATTCTAAATTCAAATTTCTATATGGACTGTACAAACCACGATCTGACTCAAAAATTTTAAATTAATTATTGCTATGGGAACTCATTTCCTTGTGTAGGTGGATTTGTTTTTCTATCGTGAGCCTGAGGAGGCTAAGGAGAAAGAAGAGGAAGAGGCTCTTCCGCCCCCTGATTTTGGCATTGCCGACTATGGTGCTGCTCCACTTGTTGCCTCAGATCAATGGTCTGCACAAATTCCTGATGCTCAGTGGGGTGCTGCAGATGTGGTTGTTCCAGCTGCTACTGCTGCTGCTATTCCACCTCCCTCCAGTGTCGAGTGGACTTCAGAGCCAGGTTGAATCTTAGCTTTTGCTTTAAATTGTTTATTTGAATATCTATCTGCTCTTTGGGGTGGTTATCCCCATGTGAACTAGCTTTCTTCGCTTTGAAGAAGTTTTTCCTCTCAAACTAGTCAAGTCATTTTATTTGTTTTCCGTTCGAAGGTGATTATTAGTACCTACCTCATACTGCCAATCACCCTGATCTTTGGTACTACACTTTTTTGCATCTTAGACATCATTTGACCAGGAGGTGTTAGATGCAACTAACTAGCAGAAGTGCTTGTAGATGGCTAAAAGTACTTAACCAAGCAATTAATAGTTTGCTAAATTATGTGCTTCGGCTTAAATACTTTTCTTTTCCCAACATACATTCACCATCTCACTCTTTTTTCTTCGTTGCAGCTGCTTTGGCAGCAGATGGATGGGATGCCGCAGTATCTCCCCCACTATCAGCACCTGCAGTTGACGGTGCAGCACCTCCCTCCGCCAACGGTGGTTGGTATTGAGAAATAGATGGTTCCGAACCAATTGTACTCCAAATGTTTTAATTACTATGACTTTTTGCCTGTTTTGATTAGAAATGTCACCCTTTTTGGTTGGAAAATCGACTCAGTTCTTTTTTTTTCCTAGTCGAAGTTTTAGATTTTAAGATTGAAATTTGAACTTCAATACATTTTGAATGTCTCCTTACATTTGTTATTTTATTTTGGGATATATGAGAAGTTACGCAACCAAGAATAGTAGGAGTTATTAAGATAATGGCCATCCACCGGGAGTTTGGGATTTATTACCGATACTGATTTTACTGACAAATCCAATAAATTTAAGTGTAATGTATTGATTTTTCATTTCTTTGGAGTGTTTGTTTCAAGAATAAGTTATCAAGTGTGGTTGTGCTGTCCTAGGTTTCGTGGCTATTCTTGGTCTTTGTTTTGTCATTTTTTACACCTGTTTTATCTTGATTCTTCCCAATTTTAACAAGGAATTGCGTTTTTAGACACTGATTTTTATAGAAAATTTGAGAAGTTCACTATTGGTTAAACCCTTGATTTTAAACGTTTTTGAGCAGGAAGATATGTGCATATGAGTTGTGTGCATTGACGTACGAATTACATGGATGTTCTGCATACTTTATAAACTGTTGTTATACACGTTAACTTAAAGATGATTGGCTCATCAGATTGCTTTCAATGAGCACGTTTTTATGATAATTACTTTAGATTATATTTTAGGACTTTGGAGTCAATTGCCTATTTTATGTACATGTAAATGAAGCCACCTCTTTGTGACCACGCCCATGTATGAATATTTGTTGAAGCTTTATATTTTATTTAAGCAGTCTAACCATTAAATGACTTTTGATTTTCTATGGTGATACTTTATTTATTAGACTTTAGGTTCCAATAGAGTGTTTTTACTTTTATTGTTTATTTATTTTATTTAGTATTTCAGTATCTTGTTTTAAAGATGTTTTCTAACAGAGTGTTTTATGATGAAATTTTAAATGTTTAATTCCGCATAAAATCATAGATTATGATAACAGTAGCAACTTTAAGTTAGTAGAAATCAAGGGTCGTTACAGAGGAAACATGTTTAAATCAATTAAGCGAGGCTCCAATTGATTGTATTTATATATTACATACGAGGTATGATATGAATCATATCATATGATATTTTCCATGATAAAATTAGTTAAGAATTATCTTCCAAATCTTTTATTTTCATAATTATCATCCCACATACATTTAAATAGTACAGTACAGAATAATAGTTGGCCAGCAAGTGTGTATTCTGTATGTACTAATTATTTATAATTAAATTTGTATCTTTTTATTAAAATCACTTATTTGAGAAAAATTATTAATATTTATGATTAAAAAACAAATTCAAAAACCTAAGATTTAATGCATAGTTTATTTATTAATGAATTAAAATAAAATTAAAATTTAATACATATTATTAGTAAATTATTCTAATTGTAAGAATTCAAAAAAAAAAAAAAAAAAATGGCAGCAACCAACGAGTTGGCCCAACAGAAGTTCAATCCAAATCCCACCGGAGGACACGGCCCAACCCACAGACGCCGCGGAAGACGCGTGCAGAACGCCACCTGACGTGCATCTCCTCCTCCCTCCTCCCTCCCCCACAATGACACGTGTCGCACATGCAGATGCCGGTTATTCGACTCGGTATAGACATTGTTATATCGTTTTCTATATTTTTTTACTGCTGAATTTGACCTCAATAATTCAGTATAGCGTACTTTTCCCAAGTTCGAGTTGTTTTAAGATACAAAATGCTGAGTTATTAACGAAAATAAGTGGGATGTTCGAATAGAAAACCTCTCTTGACGATGCTTAGAGCAACTTCGAGGAAACAAAAGCCCAACGTATTTAAGTGTAGAGAGAACGCCAGCTAAGTTCAGCCAAGTAAGTGACCTTATTATTGCTATGCTTCTATGTGATGTTGTGTGTTGATGTAATGACCCGGAAAAAAAGAAAAATAAAATAATAATAACAATAAGTAAATAATAATTATATAAAAAAAAATCTCATATTTTGGAGAAAGTAACAAAGAAAGATGGCATATTTTGGGAGAGAAAAATTGGAAATAGCCTTCCCTTAAACAGATTTAATAGGGAAAATAGATAGAAAAGTGGCTTTACTATAGGATAGGCTAAAGATTGTTTGAATTAGGATGATGTATGAGTATGATGTTGTGTTGTGATGTATGTTAAATGTACGTTATTTATGTTTGATGCATGACATACATGTTATATTTGATGCACTTAATGACTTCTATGATGAGTGTGATGTATGCATGACGATGTTATTAACACGATGATGTTTTCCATGTTGAACATGCCTTATGATGTTGTTTGTCATATTGCATCATGTCGTTAACTTGACATAAGACACAACCCTAAGAGTATGAAAATGATATTAATGTAAATATCCATGAGCACGTGTTACATAGTGTAGCCAAAAGATGAGGCTAGAGGGTTGTGTCAGAAGAGATGTATATTTGGATTTAGAGGGACCTCATGCATATTGTATGTTCATAAGCATAAGGCTACTTCCCCTAGAGATGATGAGTGCGAACACGCACTGTATGATGAGTGCGAATGCGCACAGATGTCAATGCACACAGATGGGGGTGTTCATGAGGCGCATGACACTATTGGATTCCGCTAACCTCCGAACGTCGCTACAGATTAGCTTGACCAGAGGGTCCAGTGGGTGTGCGAGCGCCCTAGGATTCACACTCGCACATGTGAGTCGTGTGTAAGGAAGTACTACACATCCAATTTGTCTGAGATTGGAGGTTACCTTTAAGATGATTAGAGATAGGTCCCTAATTCATGATTGCATGTGTTTGCATTAGCATGAACCTTATAGTGGAGTCACTTACTGAGTATTTTTTTTCGCAATACTCAGGTCGTGTGCCATATCGTTTTTCAGGTAAAGGCAAGGTGCCCATGTACGGTTGACGGCGACATCGTGATCAGAGACTGTGACGCATGCAGAGGATAGTTGTATATTTAAAATTCCTAGTCTTGGTTAGGATAGGGTGTTTGCATTTCATTTATTTAAATTGTTTAATTTGTAATTGTTTTATCTTATTTTTAAATCCACATGATGTTTGAAACACGTAAGTTTGACAGTGTTTTCTAATGTTTTAACGTATTCTGAAGTTTTAAATTTTTCCGCTAATAAAGATGAGCATTCTTAGAGTTATATTCTGCATTAGAGATGAGCATGAGACGTTAGTGGCGACTCTAGATATATGGAAATTTAGGGTCGTTACAGTTGACATGTGCCCCTTGGTTTTACACGTATCATATATTTAATATATGTGAATTATTTATGAATCGATATGACTATGATATGATATGCATATGTAATGATATGTGAAAGGTATAATAACTCTTACGGTATGATGTGTTCAATGTTATGTTTGAAATAGGATATGAGCAGGATGCGATTAACGTATTGTAACGATATGACTAAGATATGTTCATGAAACGATATCGTTAGGATATGTATAGAAAACGATATAATTATGATAGATTGATAAAACGATATAGTTAGGATACATTCCTGTAACGATATGAGTAGGATACGTTTCTGTAACGGTATGACTAGGATACGTTCATGAATCGATATGAGTAGGACATGTTCATGAGCGATATGGTTAGGATATGTTTGAGAAATGATATGACTAAGGTATGTTCATGAAATGATACCGACTATGAGATGAATAAGGACGATAAGGCTATGACAAGTTGATAAAACGATATGTCTAGATGTGACGATAAGACTATGACAAGTTTAGGAAATGATATAACTAGATTATACGACTTACACGTGTCATTTATGTTAGGATCGCACAACAACGCACACACTCGATCTAAATGAACAAAAGAATGATAGAAAAAATGAAAGGAGAATATTGGCTAAAGGTTTATATGGATGACTTGAGACATGTAGAGTAAGAGAGAACATAAAGTATATTTTCAAAGTTCTTATGTAACGGATATATATGCTTTAGCTTACTATATATAGTTTTACCAGATATAACCGTATACTATATATAACTATCTATTGAATCGATAGTTTTTTACTGTACATAACTCTACAATTTAGTCATTTACCAAATATAGCTTTTATTTATAATTTACTTTATAGGTCATTTACCAAATATAGTTTTACTATGTATAACCGTTAACTAAGCTATAAATAAGCAGCAGACTCCATAACCTAACAATTCTCTCCGTTGTAGACGGATCTAGTCAACCAAGAATTTCATTCTCAAACGATCATGAGCATCTTCATTACACTATACCAATTGAGGCTTTGCACAACCTCAATATTTCAACAACACATTTTGTCAACATGTTGGATTCTTTGCACCCTCTATCTTTTCCAAACACATCACCATCTTCCACTAACCTGCGAGTAAAATGATATCGCCTTGTGTGTTTAGTCTTTAAATGATAGACCGTGTACTTCACTAACTGTATCACACTCTGACCATCACTATAAAGATTCTTTTCGTGCTGCTTCTTGCCCAATTCTTCCAGATAGTCGGTCATCTACAACGTCTTCTTTTTAGCTTCACTTATTATCACGTACTCAGCCTCAATACAACGCATTTTTGAAGCCCAAACATCCCATCATCCTTGCTCCCACTTGGTTGTGTCCTCCAACTATAGGGCCTCATCAAAGGGCTCTAGTTCCCTTTCATCAGCAACAGATAGTGTAATGAAGGTACATACATATCTGGTACTCTGATAGTACTGGATGATCTTCTCAACACCAGTTCAGGTGTCACTTGCTCTACCGTTGGTTCCTCTACAACAGTCTCAGGAGTTTCTTGAGTATCTGTTACAACATCACTAGGTGATTTTTTTCGCAAACCTCAACTCCCACTTGCTTCGTTGTCTTGGAACCTTGCTCGACATCTGGTTCCTCAGCAGTAGTCTCTGAAGTTTCATGAGTATCTGCTACAACATCACTAGGTGAGTTTCCCTACAACTCAAGTTCAACACCCACTTGCTTCGTGGTCTTGGAACCTTGCTCCACATCTGGTTCCTCAGCAATAGTCTCAGGAGTTTCATGAGTATCTGCTACAACATCACTAGGTGAGTTTCCCTGCAACTCAAGCTCATATCCCACTTGCTTTGTGGTCTTGGAACCTTGCTCCACATTTGTATGGATCATTTTCAACCACACTTTCTTCAATTCTCTGATAGTTCTTGTGAAGCTAACTCGTTTCTGCTTGTTCATAATGTAGTTCTCACAACGACCCATATCAATAAATTTCAGACCTTCTAAAACTCCTTTCGCAGCCAGCATCTTCATTCCTTTCACGCTCATATGTTCAAGTCTATTGTGTCATAGACTTGAATTTGAAGCACTCTCAGCAAAAACAACCATGTTCTTACACCCTGTAGTGGTGTATAAAGTTCCAGATTTTATGCCACGTGCTACCACCATAGCACCCTTCATAATCTTCCACGGACTCTTCCCTAACTCTGTTGCATAAGCTATGCTATCCAATTGACCAATAGAAATCGGGTTCTTCTTGAGACCAGGAATATATCTAACATCCTTTAATGTCCACTGATTTCCTGCTGGAGTTTTTATGCAGACATCCCCTTTTTTCCTTTAATTTCCAAATCTTTGTTGTCGGCAAGATACACTTTCTCGAAATTTTCAGACTTGAAATTTTGGAACGACTCTTTATTTGGAGACGAATGAAAAGATGCACCTAAATCCAAAATCCAGGATTCAATCGAACTGTCCACGTTGAGGATTAGAGCATCACCAATGTTTTCTGCTGAATTTATAGAATCATCATCTCCAGATTTGTGATTCTGCTTCCTCTTTGGTCTTGTACAATTTTTCCGAATGTGACCTTTTTCTCCAATATTCCAACACGTTACGTTTGGTCTATTTGAAGAATTTTCTCGGTTCTTTGATTTTGATCGCCCTTTGTTGGGCTCTTCGGTTTACTTCTTTTCCGTTGGTCAACATTGAGAGCACTACTAGATGAATTTCCAATTTCTTGTTTGCCAATACTTTCGTTGAGAACTAAATCTCGAATTTCATCAAACTTTAGTTTATCAGATTCTCGAGAATTGTTGATTGCAGCAACAACAGTATCCCACGACTCGGGTAAAGATTACATCAAAATCAATGCTTTAATTTCATCCTCGAAATTAATTTCCACCAAACTCAGTTGACTTACGATCATATTGGATTCATTTATATGAACAACAGATCCACCTTCAGACATTTGTAGATTGAACAATCTTCGCATCAAATACACCTTGTTTATAGTCGATGATTTTTCGTACATATTTGACAACACCTTTAACAGATCTGACATTGTCTTCTCCTTGATGCTATTGAACGCCACGTTTTTGGATAGCGTCAACCGGATCAACCCTAAGGCTTGTCGATCCTTGAACTTCCACTGTTTCGTGGTCATGGTATTCGGCTTCACCCCCAAAAGGGGTTCGTGAAGATCTTTCTGGTAAAAATAATCTTCAATCTGCATCTTCCAGAAACCGAAATCGGCTCCATCGATCTTCTTAATTCAAATTTCTGAACTTTCCATCTTCATAAATCATGGTGACTTCCGCCTAGCTCTGATACTAGTTGTTAGCATTGCACAACAATGCACACACTCTTCTAGATGAACAAAAGAATAGGATAGAGAAAATGCAAGGAGAATATTGGCTAAAGGTTTATATTGATGACTTATCAATGATGATATGATGATATGATGATATGATGATATGATGATATGATGATGTAATGATGATGAAGATATGATGATATGATGATGTAATGATGATGAAGATATGATGATATGAGGATAATGATGCATCATAACATGATGATATAAGATGCATGATGATGATATGGCTTAATATGGTGATATTCTATAATTAAGATAAGATGCATGAACTAAATTCCATGATGCATTATGATAACATGTTTTCTAAGATACAACCCTAAATGACTTCAATGATGATGAATGTATGAAGACCAATACATGCATGTTACCTAGAGTAATATGTGAATGATGTATAAGGTTGTGTCATAAGAATGATTTAAGATGAAAACTATAGAAGGCTCATGCATGTTTTGTGTTTATTTACATCGGATAACTTCCTCATTTATGATGATGAGTACGAACTTGTACACTATAATAATGATGATGATGATTATTAAGGCTAACTCTATGATGGTTTTAAATGATAGGTCCCTAATTATGAGTTACATGTGTCCATGTCTGCCTTCCCTAATTTAATAGTAGGGTCACTTACTGATTATTTTTTAAAATACTCAAGTTGTGTGCTATTTCTATTTTCAGGTAAAGGCAAGTCACCTTTGTACAGCTAACAAGGTTTCGCCTCCTATAATTGGCAAAGGGCAAGTCCTTAATTTAAATATATATACGTACATATGTAAATACATCTAAGATTTTTTTTGTTACCTCCTATAATTGGGAAAGGGAATCATAGTCATTTTAAAAAAGGAATAAATCAATAGATTATCTATTTTTCATAACGAGGTTTCGCCTTTTTTTCCCCTCAAATCTTTATTCCTTTTCATCTATTTTTCCTAAATCTTTGATTAATAAAATTTTCATCGATCTCGATTATCAATCTTAATTTTCAAAGTAACACAAAGGAACAACATGGAGTTTAAAGCTCGTCTTTGCCTCTTCCTCTTGCTCTCGTTTGCACTCGTCAGCTCTGCTCGAGCCATATCTCATTCAGGTACGCTACCAATTCAAATAGTCCTAGATTTATGTAGTTCGTGCACTTCAAAAAATGAAGTTATGAGTTTTGTATAAACTAAATAAAAAAAAAAAAGTGAATCAAACATCTGTTTCTAATTATTGACGTTTTAGGAAAACAAACAATCAAGGAGGTGATGAGGGACTATGATGATCCAAGTCATGGAGCCCACTATATCCGCCCCAACCACCACATTTTAAGTTTTCTTTTTTGCAGTTTACGATGACCACATCAACATCAACATATGAGTAAGGTGGGGGCATACAATATAGATAGGGTCAAATGCATTATCGGGCCGACATTGATATGATTCTCTTAATTCAAATTGTTTGTAAGACTCGAACTTCACCGAGAATTACATACTTACAAATTTTATTGAGGGGCTTAGATGGAGTAAAAGAGAAAAATTTTATTGAAGGTGCTTCGATCTAGCTATGAGGAGGCATCTTCCGACCATGGTCTCTTCATGAAACTTGCTCCCAAGTCTAGATTCGTGAATTCTCAAAAAGAAAAAGAAAAAAAAAAAGAAAAGTCAAGAATCATAGAAGAACGAGAGCTCTAGATCAATTTTAAAATTGAAGTATGTTGGTTTAAGGAGGATTTCACACCTCTTTATTTAAGGAACTCTTAGTCCAATTGGACTGAAAGATGGAGTTCTGAAAGACGAGTTCCGGTGAAAGTGAAGAACGGTGGGCTCTTAACTTTGGATCAAATATGCATGTATTTATTAATTATATTAAATCAATAATAATTTATTTAAATATATATTTAATTTATTTTGACAAAAAAAAAAAAAAATTAAATAAATGAATTACTTAATTACTAAAAATTTATTTTAGCAACCGTTAATTATCTAAAACTAGATAAATAATGGTATTAAAGCTTCTGTTGTTGATATATATAAATATATATATAAACAAACAAAATTGATTTTTTTAAAAAAAGAAAAGTATGCAAAATGAATGGTTTCGTGAAAGAAGCAATATATAAATATGGCGCATCCCAAGCCTCCACGTGTCCAGTTTTATCTAATTCAACCAAAGCCCTCTTAGCACCTCAGATATTNGGATAAGCCATCAATTCTCAACCATCGATCCCTTATTTCCTTCTAATCTGAGCCGTCCATCTCCACCACATAATCCATAGCCAAAACTTTAGCCTTCAATTTACCACAACCAACACACACTCACAACTCAAATTCCTCATCTGAGAAACCTCGCCGGAGCCATCACAATGGCCGCCCTTCACCAAACCGCCGCTTCTCTCCAGGCCAAGCTCCTTCCAACCATTCGAATCTCCCGAACCACACCTGCAAACCTCTCCTTCTCCGCTACTTTTCCTTCTCGCCGACTCCGCCTCGGCCACCTCCGCTCTCACGCCGCCACTAAAATGTCCACCAGCGCTGCCGGAAGCTACGCCACCGCGCTTGCGGAAGTCGCCGCCTCAAACGACACGCTCGAGGTCACAAGCGCGGATGTGGAGAAAATCGAGAGCGTGTTCGCGGATCCGCAGTTGTTCGATTTCTTCGCGAATCCGACGATTAAGGTCGAGAAGAAACTGGAGGTGGTTGATGAGATCGCTTCGTCGTTGTCTCTACAGCCGCATACGGAAAATTTCTTGAAGATCCTGGTGGACGCGAAGAGGATCGACATCGTGAAGGAGATCGTGACGGAGTTCGAAACAGTGTACAACAAATTGACGAACACGGAACTTGCGGTGGTGAGTTCGGTTGTGGAATTGGAGGAGCAGCATTTGACGCAGATCGCGAAGCAGGTGCAGAAATTGAGCGGAGCGAAGAATGTGAGGATCAAGACGCAGATTGATCCAAGTCTTGTGGCTGGATTCACTGTGAGGTTTGGAAATTCTGGATCGAAACTCATTGATTTGAGCGTTAAGAAGCAGCTTGAGGAAATCGCTACTCAGCTTGATCTCGGCAACATTCAACTGACGGTATAAAATTTACAATGCTTTTTCTGAATTTTTGTTGAGTGGTGATTGATACTCTATATGTGATGTAATTTATTCGAATTGGTTGGAAATCTTAATTCAGAACTTGTGTATCTATTTGTTGGAAATAATCGTAGTTGTATTGAAATAAAATATTGTAGAACTGGTACTTGATAGATTGTTGTTAATATCTCGAACAGATTATAAACTTATGGATGTTGAGCTATCATTTAGGATTATTAAATATTTTCAAACATCCATGTAAGAAGTATTGTCTCAAACTAGTATAAGCTAAATAGTTTGGTTGCTAGTGGCTATAATTGATATTAGACTCCCTCTTAAGGATTTTATAAACTTGCTTACAATCTCCGGATATGAAAACTTGCTTATATTTGATACTGGATGACCTATTCTCCTCCAACATGGTCACGTTGCAATCCTTCCTTTTGTTATAGAAACTAAATGGAAAGCCATAAATGAATAATCTTATCAATGGTTTAATTTAAAACTAGACCGATAGAAAGATGAAAAAAAAAATGTATAGAAAGACATCACGAAGATACTTCCATCACCGCTTCTATTTTGATAAGATAATCCTTCAACACCAAAGGTAATTTTGGCCAAAATCCCTATTTATTTATTATTATTATAAATAAATTATTTTGTAAAAAGTTATTAAAACTTTAAAAAAAATTTATTGAAAAATAAATAATTACATATTTATTTCTTTTTGTACTTTTTTTTTTTTTTTTGGCGTTAGATATTTATTTTACTAAATATATTAAATATTAAAATAAAAAAATGTATTTAAAATTGGAATATATTCCAATTGATTAAATATTTTTGAAGGAGACTTTTGCTCTGTTATTTTATTTTATTTTAATTCTTAATAAAATCAAAATAATTACCTCATACAATTGGGAGGCTTTAATAAATATCCAATAAGAATTTGGAGGCTATAAAGTTTATCCAATAAGATCTCACTCATATTATAGTGAATTTTTTTTAAAAAGATTAAATGTTTCATATACAATCAACATTTCAACATCCCATTCTCATTTTGATTTTGAAGCATCAGCAATTTTGTAGAGACTAAATCGATGTTCGTTTGACACTACAAAGCAGCTAATATGCAAAGCAACTAAACAGAGCAAAGGCAAAGTACAGGACTGAATAAGTACTGGTTTGAAAGTATACGTGAACTTTGAAACCAGCAGAAGAATAAACTTGTTACGTTGGTCGGGTAAGTGATGGCGAGTTCTTGGAGATGATGGCCTCTGATGAAGGTGGCTCTTGACGTAGTTCCTTGACAACAGCAGCTAGAGCCTCCGGATTCACTCCCATGTCACAAAGAGCAATAAGGACAGAGAGGGTGTGGCGATCAATCCCAGTATTGAGTATGTTGGAAATATGAAAGGCGAGATCTAGCGATTCCCGAGCAGTTCGTGCAGCCTCTGGATCCATGGAGAAGACCTGAAAAAAAGGAGAAAATTATATATTCACATGGTTTTTCTTTAGTTCAAAACATTTAATGTAACCACAGTCAGTTTATCACTGTGATCTTCAAAGACAAAGCGACGCATTCAGGTAGAAATTAGTGTGATTCTAATTTTCTCAGCCACTGCAGCAAAAGGCAAAAGGCTCCTCTGAGGCTCTGGCCAAACCAAAGTGCAACTTTTATTCAAGTTGTTAATCAAAAACACAAGGACATGAAAAAAGTAATTCATTAAGTACTCCATAATAAAAACTTTGAACATAATGTCTTAGAAAGCTAGTAGACATCAGAGTTTGTCCTACTTATTTAATGTCATATTTGATACTTTCATCTAAACATAGAACAAATCTAATCTCACATCCAGTCATGGGAAAAAACAAATCAGTAAAAAAGAGATATCAAAATTCTAGATAATATAAACACAACAAGGTTTCCTCTCCATGTATCACAATTACCATTTCTATGAGTCCATCTCCGTTTACATTTACTTATTCTCAGTTCATTTGCAGCATCAAGCCCATTCCTACATACACATATTTTCTTCTAATCTAACATATCAACGCAAAAAATGGAAATGGCACCAAGGACCCAAAAATTGACAATGTACCACTCTAATTACATTTATTAATAAAAATTGAGTTCTATCAGATATTCTCGAGTCTCATGTGTCTACCATTTCACTAACAAGGTGTCTGGAAAGTAAATTATATTCTACAATTATAATATGTAGTTATTTTGAAGTAGGGAATATATGACAAAGGTGTAGTTTAACTGCTGATTTACATTTGGGCATTTTACCAACAGTTTTTATTGTATCATTTTGTTTGATTCATACGAGTTAGAGAATAATAGGGTTGGTTTAGTGGTCAATAAGGGATGTTGTAGATCATAAAGGAATAAGAGAAAATGGATTCAAGCCATAGTAGCCACCAACCAAAGATTTAATATTCTCCGAGTTTTTCTCGCACAAACGGGCTCAGACACTAGTCTAGAAAAGAATAATAGGATTGAAGAAAATTGATTTTCCCAAACTTCAAATGGAAAAGGGCTCAAAGTCCCCTTTTCCTCATCATATCAAAAGCAAAATACTAAACAAAGTTGAAAGGAGAAAGTAATAAACTGAGGTTATAATAAAAACTGAAGATCATGACAAGGAAACCAAACACTCAAGCAAGTTAAACAAAAATTACCAAACAAGGAACTAAAAAGAAAGTACGATCTTGTTTTGGAAACTACTAAATTCATTCCTTCCCTCATACTTTATCCCCAGGTTCTTTGATTCCAATGTACCTTGCCCTTGTATTTCTAACAATTCATAAGTTTTTATCCCTATAGTCCGATCCGATCTTTACCTTTTTTTAAACGTTTAGGATATCAGTGACAACATAATGAGATAACATTTACACGTATTAGCAAACAGCATTCCTAATTTGTTATCCTCTTTCGTCGCTCACCTTTAGGCACACGCAGAAGCTGAATGAAAGCTGGAACAAAGTTCGCCTCAGAATACTCCATCCAAAAACAAATTATGTAACTCAATGAAAAAAAAATATAAACGAAAACAAATTTCCCAATTACAAGCAATCCGCAGCGAAAATTGGAAGATTGAAGAGATTAACACCAAGTGGGACAAAATAACGCCTATCGGTACTTCAATTATGAAAAACGTGAACAGATATTAGCAGCAGTCAAATCAGAAGACAGAGAAATTGAAATGAAAGAAAGAAAAAGAAATGATAGGAGTACCGAAAGAAAAGGGGCGAGAAAACCCTAGATTTGCTGCTGCTGAGAGGAGATTGTAAACACAACTTTGCTGGCTCCTCTGTAGAGTTGGAATGGGAAGGAAATTGATAATCAGTGCAGAAAGAGAGGAACGACGAGAATTAACCCAAATAAACATTGTTTTCTTCTAATAACTTTAAAATATATATTTTTTATTTTCAATATTACTTATTCTCTAATTGATTGTTAAAAATATTTAACGGCAATTTATTGAAATAATTTATAGTTTTAATTAAATATTTAAAAATATATAAATTAATATTTTACCCAATAATATTTTATTTTTATTTAAAACAATTTTTTTTTTTTTTTTTTTTTTTAGTTTTTATGGTTTTAAAAGGTAGGTTTCCATACGTGTGTTTGCATTACCTAACCAACAATGAGTTAGTTTTTTTAGTATTTCTTAAAATACTGAAGTGACGAGATTAGTTACCCCAAATGCTGAAATGGTCATGAAAGTGAAAGATATGATAGTAGTATGCATGGTTTTCCATTAATAGTTTTATCGATGGCTTTTTCATTTTCGCACTCAAACATTAGGTTAAGGTGTTATTTTGACGACCTTATTCCTATTTCTTGTTTTAAATTAAACGTATAAGTGGTTTTATTTAAATTCTCGCATATGTTATTAAATAGATTCAAGCTAAGAAACGAAAGAGGACGATGGTATGATACCTCGAAAAGAGAGAGAAGTGAAATTAGAAATGTTTTCATTTGTTGGGTGAAGAAGAAAGGATGCATTGGATCTGAATCCGGGTCGGGTACGCTCTGCAACCCAACGACCTATAATCGTTTGCAGCCCACAAACTGAACCTTGCAACCCGAGCTCAACGCCTGTGAGCAGCCCAGTGACACAATCGCACTCTTAAAGGCAGCGGACTAGCGATTGTGCGGCACTCACTTTCCAACGACAAGTGAGCTAAGCCAATTCGTACTTGCGTCGCCTACGGCCAAGCGACGTATGATCGAGCCTCTAGCCTCGGTTTTAAAAGAAGGTTTTGGAAAACGAGGGTAGAGAGAGATTTTAGAAAGAGAGATTTTTGAAAGAGAGATTTTTGAAAGAGACGTTATATAAGCAAACAAGAGAGAGATAACAACGGCTTAGCATATATAACCTTGGGTAGGGAGAAGTTGACAACTAGTCATATCCCCCTATAGTACATTTTGAGACATTTCATGTCTGGCAGGCCTAGACATGATATTTTTGAGGCGTCATACGCCCTAGAACTATAGAAGTAAAAACACACTAGAATGAAAAGACATGACAAGGGTTTGGCTTGCCATAGGCATGCGGCCATGGGCAACACGCCCTGGACGAGCATGACCGTGACATCCTCCCCCACTTAATTGGTTGACGACCCCGTCAACCGACTACTTTCAAACCTGGCGATGTGGGTGGCTGCGGATTTCAGGTCTTCGGCGCGTTCCCAGCTGGTTTCCTCTGTAGGGAGATTCTTCCATTTGACAAGGAATTCACGAATCGTCCGTACAGGTCGTCTTATCTTCCTAACCCTGTCGGCGAGGATCTCCTCTACTTCTTTTGTTTCTTTTTGCCTCAGATCGATGCCCGGTCTTGTGGTTGCATTTCGTTGGTCGTCTTCTGGGTCAGGGTGGTATGGCTTCAGGTTGCTCACATGAATTACTGGGTGGATTTTCATCCATGTGGGGAGTGCAACTCGGTAGGAGGTAGTCCCGATCTTTTTAAGGACTTCAACCGGGCCTTCATACTTGCGAACTAGTCTCTGGTCCTTTCGGCTGCGAAATCTGATCTGTTCTGGTTTCAGCTTGATGAGGACTTGATCTCCTGCTCGGAATTGAAGGGGGCGACGCTTCTTGTCTGCCCACTTTTTCATATGCTTGGAAGCCTTTTCTAAATATGCTCGGGCTATATCTGTTGTCTGCTTCCATTCTCTTGTGAAGTTGTGAGCTTGAGGGTTTTTTCCTGCATAAGGATGATCGATAATGTGGGGTAAGGCCGGTTGTCGTCCACTTACAATTTCAAAGGGACTCTTTCCCGTAGACGAGCTGGTTTGACAATTGAAGCAAAATTGGGCGACATCTAACAGTTGTATCCAGTTCTTCTGGCGAGCGTCGACGAAGTGACGTAAGTATTCTTCGAGCAAGCAATTGAACCGTTCTGTCTGACCATCGGTTTGAGGGTGGTAACTCGAGGAGATGTTTAAGGTTGTTCCCAAGAAGGCGAATAACTCGGTCCAGAATGTCCCAATGAATCTGCCATCCCGATCACTGATGATGCTCGACGGAATACCCCATAACTTTACAATGTGTTTGAAAAATAGTTGAGCTGTGAGTTCGGCCGAGCATAATTTGGGAGTGGGGATGAACGTCGCATATTTTGAGAATCGGTCTACGATAACCAAGATAGCATCATAGTCCCCGACTTTTGGGAGGTGTGTTATGAAGTCCAGAGATACACTTTCCCAGGGTCGTGTCGGCACAGGTAGAGGTTCCAAGAGTCCTGAGACTTTGGCTTTCTCGACTTTGTCCTGTTGACAGATGAGGCACGTCTTGGTGTATTGCATGATGTCGTCTCGCATGTTTGGCCAGAAGTACCCTTTCTTTATTAGAGCGTATGTTCTTTGCCACCCGGGGTGTCCGGCCCATAAGGTATCATGACATTCCTGAATGAGCTTCTTCCTCAGTTCTCCCGTTCTTGGGACATACAACCTGTTTCCTTTTGTCATCAGAAGGTCTCCCTCAACCCAAAACTGTCGTGTTTTCCCAGCTTTAGCTAGTTCGACGACGGCTTTGGCCGATGGGTCTTTATGTAAATGTTCCTTGATGATGTCGCGCATCGATCCATCGATCTTACTTGAGTGAATATGGGCTAACATGCACAGGGCCGCATGTTCGCCCTTCCGACTCAGTGCATCGGCTGCTTGATTACTCTTCCCTGCTTTGTGTTCGAACTTGAAGTCGAATTCAGCCAACGACTCCTGCCACCGGGCTTGTTTTGCCGTCAATTTTGGTTGATCAAAGAAGTGGCAAATGGCGCTGTTATCCGTCTTCACTACGAACTGTGATCCCAAGAGATATTGTCTCCAGACTCGAAGGCAATGGACTACTGCCAGCATTTCTTTTTCGGAGACAGTGTATCTATGTTCGGCGTCATTGAGTTTTCGACTTTCGAAAGCGATGGGGTGGCCTTCTTGAATAAGGACCCCACCTAGGGCAAAGTCGGAAGCGTCTGTTTCTATTTCAAATGGCTTTGTAACATCTACCAATCCGAGGACAGGACCCCTCGTCATGGTTGTTTTCAGATCTTCAAAGGCCATTTGACAATCATCTGACCACGACCAAGTGTGGTCTTTCTTCAACAGCTCTGTCAATGGGGCGGCTCGTCGTGAAAACCCTTCGACGAACCGCCTATAGTAGTTGGCTAATCCTAAGAAGGACCGCAAATCGGATACGGAAGTAGGAACCTTCCATTCTTGGATAGCTTTTATCTTATCGCTATCCATACTAATCTGTCCACATCTGATGACATGTCCAAGGAAGTTGATGCATGTTTGTGCGAATGCACATTTCTCTTTCTTGACATACAGTTGGTTTTGTCGCAGCTTGTCGAACACCAGCTTCAAGTGCACTTTGTGTTCCTCTAGGGTTGTGCTGTAAACCACTATGTCGTCGAGGTATACTATGACAAACTGATCCAAGTATTCGTAGAAAACTTGGTTCNTTTTTCAATTGTATGGCCGAGATCATTCGAAGATTACCTGGTTGCTTGATGCTTGCAGGTATTACTGTGGGGTTGCGGTCAGTGATCACTAAGCACTTTGCCAGCGGCATTGGGATAACTTCTTGTTCTAGGAGGAACTCCATCCCAAGTACCACGTCAAAGTCGTCCATGCGAGCTACGACAAGATCTAGCTCTCCTGTCCAATCCCCTATTTTAAAGGGGACTCATTTGGAAACTCCCACAATAGGCAAGGCCTCAGAGTTGACAGCTTTCATTTTTCCCGGGTCCCTTCCTATAGTGAGTCCTAATCTTCGGGCTTCTTGATCAGCGATAAAGTTGTGGGTCGCTCCTGAATCTATCAGAGTGCTCCTATTCGGTTGGAAATTTATTGTCGCATCTACGAACATGAGTCCTTTCTCTACTATCTCCTTCGATTCGACCTTCCGTTGGAGAGCTGACAAGAATTTAAGTGCGCCCATTCGGGGATTGTCTTGATCTTCCTTCTTGTCAAGCATAGTCTCAACCTTTGCGTCATTGCTCTCTTGAATGGAAACTTGGAGCGCAGTGAGAGAGGCCCGATGAGGACAGTAAGATACCTTGTGGGGACCTTTACAGAGCATGCATTGTAACGGCGTCGTCGGGTGGTTCCTTTGATGGTAAGGTCCTCGAGATGTCCCTGCTTGGTTATTCTGTGGAGGTCTATCCGTCCATCCGCTTGGTCTGTCGTTACCTCCGTTCGGCCTGTTGGGGCTTCCATTTCGATGACTTGGTGGTTTGTATGGCTTGCCACCAGTGTTTGGGGCTGGTGTTATTCTCCTTTGGGATCCCGCTTCGTTCCCATAGTCTAGGAGTCTCTCGGCACAGGCCATTGCGGCGGCTAGGGTTTGGACCTTGTTCTCGTGTAGCTTTGTTTTGGCCCACGGTTGCAACCCATTTATAAAGAAGAACACCTTGTCCTTCTCTGATGTGCCCTTGATATCGAGCATCAGGGTTGAGAACTGTCTGACATAGTCTCGTATGCTTCCAGTGTGTTTCAGGGCTACTAGCTTTTCCATTGCTAAATGTCATGCGTTTTCGGGGAGGAACTGGTCCCTCAACTCTTTCTTAAAGTCCTCCCACGAGTCAATGGTGCACAATCCATCCTCGATGTCTTGCACCTTCGTACGCCACCACAGTTTGGCGTCGTCTGTGAGATACATCGAAGCTACGGTCACCTTCTTGTCGTCAGTACAAGCCGTTGTGGCTTTAAAGTACTGTTCGACATCAAAGATGAAGTTTTCTAACTCTTTGGCGTCCCGATTCCCTTTAAAGGCTCTAGGTTCTGGGAATCTTAGTTTGTTGGACCCTGTATTTGTTTGTCCAGCCGTGACGTTCTCCACGGCTTTCATGGTCACTTCAATTCGAGTGCCCATGGAGGCCATCCTTTCTTGGATGTCATCGATTGTTGTTCTGAACTCATCAGCTAGTCCATTGAACAAGCTCATCATTGTATTTTGTAGCACGTCGAACTCTTCGCCACGTCCCTCCTTGTGCGCGACAGAGCTATCCGGACTACCAGATGGTTTTGGGCTGCTCGTAGGAGCAACTCTTTCTTCGAGCGAGGTCACTCGAAACATCAATTCTGCGATTGGCAACCCATCCAGGCGGTTGCCCATTGCGTCAATTCCTACGACTTTCTCGCTCAATTCGGTCACCCGTGCTTCCAGGAAGCGGAGGGTGTCAGGGACTTCTTTGAGGAACAGCATTTCCTCCTCTATTAGCGTAAGCCGGTCGGCTTGTGCTTTGGGTGTCGACTTTGTCGTCGACATGGTTTCGGTCTTTACTGTGTCACGGAGCTAACAAAGCTCTGATACCACTTGACACAATCGCACTCTTAAAGGCAGCGGACTAGCGATTGTGCGGCACTCACTTTCCAACGACAAGTGAGCTAAGCCAATTCGTACTTGCGTCGCCTACGGCCAAGCGACGTATGATCGAGCCTCTAGCCTCGGTTTTAAAAGAAGGTTTTGGAAAACGAGGGTAGAGAGAGATTTTAGAAAGAGAGATTTTTGAAAGAGACGTTATATAAGCAAGCAAGAGAGAGATAACAACGGCTTAGCATATATAACCTTGGGTAGGGAGAAGTTGACAACTAGTCATATCCCCCTATAGTACATTTTGAGACATTTCATGTCTGGCAGGCCTAGACATGATATTTTTGAGGCGTCATACGCCCTAGAACTATAGAAGTAAAAACACTAGAATGAAAAGACATGACAAGGGTTTGGCTTGCCATAGGCATGCGGCCATGGGCAACACGCCCTGGACGAGCATGACCGTGACACCCAGCATCACGCCGCAACTCAACCCAACTCAGCATGCACACGCGTCTGTGCCTCATTGCGCCACGTGTCACTCATTTAGCTTTAGCGGCTTGAATCGACTCGGCTGGGCTCAAGCAGCTCTAACAGCTGGAGCTCGGCTATTCGATTCGATAAAGGACAAAAATACCATTTTCCACCGTTCCAACCCTCCCAACCTGATTTTGACTGTAATTAAGGTCATTATGATGCCTATTTCACAAAGTTCAAGTTAAATTATATTAGAATAATGAAATACTAACCAAATGAAATGGACAACCTAATAGGAAACGACTTTCGGAAACATTTGGAGCAACTTCGAGGAATGCGTACTAGAATTTAGGAAAACGCCGGCTAAAACCAACCAAGTAAGTAACCTTCCTATAGGATAGGCTGGACAATTGCTTGATATGTGACGACACATGCCTAGTGGTCACTGCACGTGTCATTTATGTTTTATATGCATGATGCTTGATAATGGTTTATGATGTATGATGTATGATGACGTGAATGAGTTCTATGATGATGCCTTATGTTGTTTTACGATGATTATGATGTGTTATATGATGATGAAGATGCATGCTAATATGACAATGTAAGATGATGGTATTTCCTTGATATGACGTTATTTTCCATATTAAGATAAAAAACATGTTTTGAATGATATATTGCATTATGATGATGATTTTCCTAAGACACAACCCTAGTTAATGTTAATGATGATGAAGGTATGAAGACTAATGCACATATATTACTTGTAGTAATATAAGGATGAAATTACGGTTGTGTCATAAAGATGTTTTAAAGATGAGAAACCAGAGGGACATCATGCATTCTGTGTGTACATAAACATCGGGTCACTTCCCCTTTTACGATGATGAGTACGGACGAGACACTATGATGATGATGGTGATTATGCCATGCATGAGACTCAAGGGTCTGCTGAGCTCTAGACGTCACTACGAACAACTAGCTCGACTATGATGGGTCTAGGGAGGTGCAAATCGCTTGGGATTCATGCTCCCATATGTGGTCGTGTGTAGGGAAGTACTATACATCCAATTTTGTCCGGGTTGGAGGCCGCCCCTATGATGGTTTTAACGATAGGTTCCTAGAGCATGACTTGCATGTGTTTGCATTTTCACAACCTCTATAGTAAGATCACTTACTAAGTATTTCTCGAAATACCCATGTCGTGTGCTACATCTATTTCAGGTAAAAGCAAGGCGCTCATGTGCGACTGATGAAGGCATCGCAATCTGAGACCATGACACGTGCATAGGCTAGTAGCATTTTAAAATTTTTAGACATAGGTTAGTATAGGTCGTTTTTCATTTCATGTTTTTACTTGATTTATTATTATTGTTTTACCTTGTTTTTGAATTATGTTTTTGAACACATAAAACCATGATAGTGTTTTAAGTTGTTATGCTTTTAAAGATGAAGGTATGATTTACGATGAGGTTTTAAGAGTTAAATTCCACATAAGAGCTTTGATTAAGATGATGGTAACGATTTTAGGTCAGTAGAAATCTAGGGTCGTTACAATGGTGCTGTTTAATATACTACAAATAGAGAAACAAGTTTGAGATACAATTATAAAATGAAATATAAAAGACTCTAAAATGTAAAAATGGACTGAAGCTCTGGAACGACCCCTTTTTTACTGCACAACGCTCGAACGCTCATCCACCTCTACCGACGATCTGCGAATACCTAAAAAAGAAAGGGGAAAGGGGTGAGTATAAAAATATACTTTGTAACCAACCTACTCGTAGGCTTTCATTGCGTCCATAACCTAGCAGGTGACCATGAGCTTTTACTCTAGGCTCTAGGTATATTGCTCTTGTTATGTACAGTCTTGGGTAGCTAGCTTAGGCTACGTAGTGGTAATTGGTATCCGGTGTTGAGGTCCTACCTCAACAAACACTCTCTAACAAATAGTGACAGTATGGTGAGTGTTAGTTTGCTCGTTATCCATAGGAGGTAGTTGACATACTCATCCCCACAGGCCATGTAGTCGCCCAAGGTTAGGGGCATGATACCCAAAAATGACTCAAGTACTTGCTGCACTTCCTGAGAAAGATGTCGTCTTGGTATTGGATTCGCTCTTCTGTTAGCATGAACATGAATTAGATTCTATTTGTCTTCTTTATTCTTAAGAGAACCCCCCACCCGAACCATTCTTAAGACCACCAAGCGCTACCCCCTTTACGTGCCAGTTCAGTTGGCTACCTACAATAATTGTAAGTCTCCTCTCAAGATGGATATGTTGTGCATGATAATCCAATTAAATTATTGGTCACACAACCCTAACGAGCATAGGCTTGTCTCAACGGTACTCGAATTGCTGTGGAAAGAAAAGTGGAAGTTATGTTTACACCGTACCAACTCCTAACGGTCTAGAGGCTATCTTTGTCTTGTTGAGTTGCTATAATCTTTCTACTCTTTAACTTTGATAGCTTACTTTGCTTATGCAGTGAATTATTGATGACTTTTATTGAGGCGCGACCTCGTATACTCTATAGGACAGTATGAGGTGCGCTAATTTGAACATCATCCATTGATGGTTAGCTGGCGGACCCTTCAACAGAACCATAAAGTCACCAAAGCTTGGGGGGAGTGACCCCCATGTGTTGACCAGCTATTGGGTCAACCTATGTGGTTCCACACCCCTCTCTTAGGAACGAGTTTACAACACATAGACCCTGTTCTGGAGACCGATGGCTATTTCCACATGGTTGGGGCACTAGTTGTCTTGACGCACCTCCTCTATCCGATATGTGCCTACCTCGACGTTACGGATAGTAGAGTAAAATCTCGACAGAACGAGTATCGAAGTGGATAGATAGTGGAGACTCTAATGACACCATCACACTACTATCAATTTGAAGAACTACCTTTGTCGTCATTGGTTACCGTGGAGGTCTACTAGGTTCCTAGGGGCTTTTAGATAGTATAAATCTCATCTCTCATTTAAAAAATGATCAGGGTTAGCTCCTCGGGGCTAATCCAAGTCCCTAGGTGCACTCAGGACTAGACCTTTGATAGCTGCTCACTATCCTGAGGTGCAGGGTGTACTTGAAATGTTTTGAGTGAGCTCAACGTGTAAACCACATTAGTTGTAGTGCTCTAATCTTAAAAGAATTCTCTCAAGTATGATTTGTTAGGGAGATATATCTATCGATCACCTAAGCACATAATCAATAATTTAAACTTCGTCATGGTCATATCTATAAGTTGAAGAGGTTTATTGGATTCCTAAAACAGCTAGGTGGCTTAACGCGGGATTTTGGCTCCAGGTTACTCCATTCTAACTCCTCAAGTCTTTCTTAGTCTGGGAGCACTAGAGTCTAGACCTACTGACCTCGCTCAGGATCCTAAGATGGTCAATCTATTTGAGGCATCCTTACTTAGGTCATCATCTATCCAACCTAACTCTAACGTCCTAGGTTTGTGCAGACAAACACACAGTCAAACACCTGGAACTAACACATACTATATCATGCACACATTTAAGCAACACAAGCTCAATGGAGAGATAATATCCATCAATCACTAGGAGCACAAATCGCAATAGGCTATCCTCCTTTCTAACATAGAGTGAAGCATATAAAACATAAAACAACATGTTTATTAGAAATCTCGACCTAAAGGCATAATAGTAACTTTACCATAACATACATACATTACATACTCATCCAAAAACGCCCTCCCGAAGTCCTGCCCCTATGCTAGCATGTCCCTATTGCCTAAAATCTGTGTGGTTACTTACTTAAATGACGTGTGCCTTCTTGAACGAGTTTTATCGCTGGTTAGGAGCTTTAAAATTCTCAAAATTTCTCTGGTATGTTCTCATTCAACCAAAATTAAGTATTGGAATTGAGACGAAAAATTGAGAATGAAGGTTGAATGGAGTAAAAAGAAGTCACTCACGTGCCTACACGTGCACTCTGGAAAGGTAGCTAAGCGCAGCTCACACTCGATTGCACCACACGTCTGGTCGATGTAGTTACGCCCCCTCTACGACACGTGTCAATCGACAGTCGGTCAGTTTGAAGTTGCTTTCCTGAGTTCGACCCACACAGGCATAAGTTTCCTCTATATTTTAGTATCGTGACGCATGGCACACTCGATGAATCGAAAGATGGGTTGCAAGCGAGTTCTTGGGTTGAATCATGTGTTGACAACGGGTCAACTTGACACGTGTTCATTGCTGATTGCAGACGTGTTTCGCCTCCCATGCATCGTGAGTTGTCACCGCTTCCGGTCGAGTTCACCTCCCCTTTATGTGACATGTGTTTTCTCCTTACATTTACACGATTTCCAGATTTTGGTGAGTTTTCTAATTTCTTAACGTTGAAAACTCGAATCAAAATGATTCTTTCATGAAAGTTGTATACCTTCAATCCATCTACACATAAATACTTTCTCAAAATTTGTAGTCAATCACAACAAGAAATATTCAGGTCCAAAAGTCTTCTAAAACTAAAACTTACCAAAAAAAAAAAAAAATTGTCGATCACAATAAGAAATGATCACGTCCAAAAGTCGTCTAAAACTAAAATTTACCAAAGTTTTTATTTTCTTGGCGTTCATCGGAAATCACTTCCGGTCTGAATCAACTTTTTTCCTCCATAAAACTTGTGCAAAATCCCTCCAATATGAACATAATAAAAATTCATAACTTAATTTCAAAAAAACTCTCAAATTTCAAGGAAAATTGGGACCAAGAACTCGAAAATCACACTTCTGTTCTTCGTTAATTCTAGATAAAATTGAGTGATTCAAAAGTCCAGAACGGATCTATTGAGATCACGGATAAATTCTTGCCAAGAAACTCTAGCAAAATTCAAACTCGGAGCATACTTTGACTTTCTCTCTTACTCTCTCATAAAAAAACCCTAATCTTCACCTTCGTTAGAAGTCTCTTAGGCTAATCCAGGCCCCTCATTAGAATGAGTGTGTCAAAAGGATCCATGGTTGACTTTGACTAAAGTTTCTAATTTTTTATTATTTTCCTTTGTACGGTTGTTGAGTCCTTAAAATTTGTTTAAGACTTTTTTTCTCAATGCACCCAACCTTATCTATATATTATAGGTTCGACACCTTATACGATTCAAAATTATATAATGATACTATTAAATAATAAATAAAATAATTATAATTATTATTAAAAAAATAAACGATTAATTTCAAGTCTTTATGATATAAATAAGTACCTTTTATCTATTATTGGTCTTATTCTAATCGAGTATATTATGAACATTGATGGATGGATTTGTCACCAAATCTATTTGGTTTTTATTAGAGTGATTCCTTCCCCGATCAACCCACAATAACAAAATCCTAAACACTACTGTAAAAGATTGAAATGATATTCATAAACACTACTGTTTATAGTTTCTCGTGTCACCTAATACAAATTGACCACACATACCTTAGTGTTGTCCATTTTGAAGAATTATGTGATTAAAGGTTGTTATTTAAAATTATTTAAAATTTGAAAGTAATATTTGAATTCGTGAATTGAGATATATGTATTAATTCAACGACCAAATTGACGAAATTGTTTTGAAATTATGCTTAACAGAGATTTAATCTTTTGAATCGATAAATTTGAATTATGGTCGTTTCAAAAATGTTCTTGTTGATGTTAGTAGGGCAGAAATGAAAAATAGTTGAAAGATTAGATGAATAATAAATTTTAGAATCTATGGGCAGTTCTTGTACATCAAACACGGATTGAAACTTCATCGGTAAGAAAAGAAATCACGGCTCTGAAGTTGGTCTCAAGGAACACGCCTCTGGTTTGAAATTCCAAGTTTGGGATACGTTGATACTCTCGAGAAATCTGAATTGGAAGATTTTGATACACAATATGGACGGCCCCCCTGCGGGCGATATCTGTTCGATCTGCCATGGAAGATTCAACACCCCTTGCCAAGCTAACTGCTCGCACTGGTTCTGCGGTTGGTTCCCTTCTCATATTCTTTTTATATTCCTCCGTTTTTTTTGTTCATCAGTTTCGTATTCGCGTTTCGTTTCTTTGCACTGTCACTAGATTTTGTTGGGATTTCAGAAGTGTCTCTTTTAGCTACTCTGTTTTTGCCCACGTATTAGTCAACAGACGGAGAATTTCTCTTCCAGGCCTTGGTAACATGTCTTAGACCTTCAGGACTTCCACGAATGGTTAAATTAAACCAACACCTGAAATAGAGGTTGTTATGTTTTCACCAGTAATAGTTGAACAAGAACTACCTAAGAACAAGAACAATGGAGACAATCCCATCAAATTAAGTGAGATTAAGTCTAGTTTGTTCAAACAGAAAAGGAATTTCGTCGTCTCTGGAACTGTTGCTTTACTTGAATGATTACTCGCTTTGAGATGTTGATATGTAAAAGTGCATTAAATCATGAGATAGGCCTGAAATATTTCAATGTTGGAAGAAAAAGTGCTGTCTATACCCACCCCTATATTTGTTAATCGTTAGTTATCTTAATATAACTTTTATGAGGTTTGTTTGTAAAAGATTAAGATGAAAAACACATGTAAATCTTCAAGTTTTAGTTTCTTTCGTTAATCCTTTTAGAACATTGACTTGAGGACTGAATTTGAAGTGGAGGTACTATGATTATATATGTTTTTTCTTCCTAAAGTCTCGAATTTAATTCTTCTTTAGAAAACTATGTTCTTAACTATTTCCCTCTTGTCAAGACATTGGATTGAATTTCATAGTTTGAAAAAAGATACCTTTCATTTACATTTATTGAGGGAAAGAGCCTTCATGTGAGTTTAAACTCAACTCTTCTGGGCTTTATTTGACTGGAATCCATCTTTTGTACGGTCTTAGGCTGTGATGTTCTTTTCTAGACTCACATTATTGAGCTGTATTTTTAAAGATAGTTGATATCTTCTTTCTTCCCTGTCTTCTCGAAAGCTCACTGAGTTTGGTGCTTCCCTGTATGCAGGAAGGTGCATAATGCTTGTTTGGGATCATGGATCGACACTGCAGCCATGTAAATGCCCCTTATGTCGCCGACAGATCACTTTATTGGTTCCTTCTGAGGCTTCAGTAACGCAGCAAAGTGACCCTGAGGTTGCTCGTGTTCTTAACAATATAAGGAATTATAACCGTCATTTTGGTGGCAACTCAACTGGTTTAAATCAGGTGGCTTTCTTCTTTACATAATTGCTTTAATGAAAATGCTAGTTGAAGTTATTGTTGAATTTTGGAAATTTTTTCTAGATATTTTTTGGTTGATATCTTATTCAAGATTGATAACTCATGGATTTCTGTAAATATTGATAGTTTCACTGACTTACCAACTAAATAAATGGCAGTTTCATCATTTTTTCTGAAGATAATTTTGCTTCTTCAAAATTCTGTTTGCATAAAACTTGAAAGAGGCTTGGTTGATGAGGATTTGAGAGTAAAAAAAGTCGTAACTAGAGCTTTCTCTCTCCCCACCCCCTCTCTCAGCCTTCAATGTGTTTTTTTTCTCTCTTTAAATATATCTTTAATTTTTGTTTCTTTCTTGTTTTTTTAAGGGATTTTATTTACAATTATGGCCTCCCTTAACTCCTTTTTTCTTTTCTTAAATGAAAAACTGAACTTTCATTGGTAAAAAACTAGAGCCCACAAAAAAAAAGAGAATAAGAAAAAGAAATGAATCACTCTAAAGAAAAGACCTCCAACCAAGCAAAATAAGACCTAATGGGTAATTTGAAAAGGTTTAACCATGGAGATTCACCCAGACATGTTGAACCTAATAAGGTCCCACACGTCTCCCTAAGATCTTTCAAGCCCTCTAAAAGTTCTATTATTTCTCTCCCCCCACAAACTCCTCAAGATAGCACACTCCCCAACCCACCACAAAAAACACTCATATCACATGAAAATGAGGATGAATAAGGAACTCCCCAGTCATCTATTTGCAATCTCGATGCCTAGCCAAGCTAATGAAAACTTCTCAAAGAAACAACTCCAAACAATGTAGGCTAACTCACAACCTGAAAGGATACGATCAAGGTCCTCAGCTACCAGCCTACGATGGATGCAACACAACAACCCAGCTACATTGAGCAACCTCCTCAAAAGTTGATCGAATGTGGAGAACTTACCTCACAAAAAGCTTAACCTTATGATTTGTGGACTCACAAGAAGCTTAACCTGCCTCTCCACCGAATGGCATCCCCTAACCCGTTTTACTTGATACACATTTATGATTTGTGGCCTTCTCTTTACATTTGAAGGGCATGCCTCAAAATAGATCAAAGATATCACTTCAACACAGAAATTGTTAAAAAAAAATTAAATATAATTTTAACTCCATCTAAAATAAGCCATTTAAGAACCAACCAAATGAGCCTAGCTCATTAACCTAATAACCTTGCAAATAATTTCACGGAAAATGATGTTATTTGTAGAAGGAACCCTCACATTTGAATTCAATGATATACCGTCATTGCTTTGTTGAAGCTGCAAAAGGAACCCTCACTACTTGAATGTTTTTCATCATGGTTTGTTGTAGCTGTTCCATTGAAAAGAAGTATTTCTGCATTTGGTTTGAAAACAAGTGGTTTTATGTTGAAGATATGGATCTTAGGTTCGTCATTCCTCTTTCTTTGCTGCGAGTATTTTGGTCTGAGAAATCTTTGATGGAGCTAATGTATTGTCCTATTACGATTTTCTCCAAGGAAGAGATGGATGAATCGGTACTTCTTGAATTCAAAAGGGAAGATTTTATTTTGGTTGGCGTATTGAATGTGTAGTGTGGCTAATCATGGGTGGAAGAAAGGTGATTAGAGTGTCAGTTGGTTGTTTTAAGATGGCTCACCTTTTAGAATATATTGAAGGATTTTTTTTTTCACAAAATATGAGATATCCATCTCAGATTCTCAGCCCAAGCCAAAGCATTTACCCCCAATCCCCTCATCCGACCATTTCTTTCCCCTATTCTTCATCATGGTAATCCCTCTATACCTCATAATTCTTATTAGAATTGAAAAGATAAAGATGTATTAGAATTATATTGGGGTTTCTTCATGGTAATTTCCAGGTTGATGCACATGATAATTGGAACGAAATTAAGTTGTCTATTGTAATTCAGTTTGAGGCTACCTTTGTGCTCAACCCTTTTTGGGTTGATAAAGCTTTAGTTCAAATGGAGGATGGAAGAATTCATGGGGACCTCAGTTCAAAAGGGAAATGGATGCACATTGGGATTTTCCATCTGAAATTTGAAGCTCGGGATCACGAGAAACCTAGCAAACCAGAATTTGGTGTAAGTGATGGCAGATGGATTAAAATTATGAACATACCATTCCAAGAATTTGAGAACCTTCAAAGTAATTGGAGTGTATTTTGGGGGTTTGATTAGTGTTTCTTCTAAGACTCTAAACATGTTGGATTGTTGTCCTGCTTGCATAGAGGGGAAGAAGAACGCTTATGCATTCATTCCAACTTCATTTGAAATGGAGGACAAGAAATTGGGCACTTCGTTTCTAGGTTTGAGGATTTAATATCTATTGAACCTTTTTCGGTTGAGAATTTTTGTAAAAAGAATTTGGTCCATAGTGACTTTCAAATCCATTGGATGTTGAGCGTGTAAAATTGGTTGTAGAAGATGGAAAGTCCCCTTGGTTCTGCCCTTTTTTCTTTTGCCACCTTCCCCTTTTTTCTTTTGCCACCTTCCAGAAGTCGAAAATTGGAGTTGAAAATCAGTTTTCCTTTCAAATGGAGGAGAGTACGACAAGTCAGAATTCAAAGTATTTTGTGTAGTTGGGGAAATTAGATTAACGAAGACAGCTCCCGGTATGGTAAGGCAAGATGGTATTGCTGAAAGGATCAACAGAACATTGAATGAGTGGGTGAGGAGTATGAGGATTCATTCTGGATTGCCAAGAACATTCTGGGTCGATGCTATAAATAGAGTAGCCTACTTGATCAATAGAGGGCCGTCAGTACCCTTGGAGTTTAAGTTGCCAGAAGAGGTATGGACAGGAAAAAAACTCAAGTACTATCACTTGAGAACTTTTGGTTACACTGCGTACGTTCATGGTGATTCAGTGAAGAGATATTGACATTGAGGTTGTGAAGTGCTGCTTCATAGGCTATAGTTCAGACATGTTTGGGTACAAGTTTTGGGATGACAAAAATAGAAAAAACTTGAGACATTGTGACGTGTCTTTTGATTAAAATGTCTTGTACAAGGACAAAGAGAAGAAAGGTTCCGAGACAATGAAACAAGTGGGAGTTGAGGTTGAGTGGTAGAAAAATTCTCGTAGTGATGTGGCAGATACTCAAGAAACTTCTGAGACTGTTGCTAAGGAACTAGAGGTGAAGCAAGTGACACCTGAGCAGGTGTTGAGAAGATTATCCAAAAGTATTAGAGTACCAGACAGGTAGTCACCTTCATTACACTATTTGCTGCTGATTGATGAAGGGAAACCAAAGTCATTTGATGAGGTTCTATAGTTGGAGGATACAACCAAGTGGGAGCAAGCCATGAGTGATGGGATGAGTTGGATGTCTAGGCTTCAAAATTGTGTTGTTCTTTTATCTATTGAGGCTGAGTACGTGGCAGTAATTGAAGCTGAAAAGGAGATGATATGGACGACAGACTATCTAAAAGAATTAGGCAAGAAGCAGTGTGAGTGTGAGAAGATCTTTTATACCGATAATCAGAGTATCATACAGCTAGTGAAGAACTCGGTCTATCATTCAAAGACAAAACACATCAGAAGACGATACCATTTCACTCGCAGGATAGTGGAAGAAGGTGATATGTGTTTGAAGAAGATAGAGGGGGCAAAGAATCCAACAAACATGTTAATAAAATGTGTTGATGTTGGAAAATCGAGGTTGTGTAAAGCCTTAATTAGTCTAGTGCAGTGAAGATATTGATGGTCGTTTGAGAATGAAATTCTTGGTTCACGTGATTAGTCTCCAAGTGGGAGAATTGTTAGGTTATGAAATCCGGCTTATTTATAGCTTACTCAAAGGAAAAATATATACTTTAAATTACATATAAAGTAAATGGTCATATATAGTAAACAACTATGTATAGTAAAAAGCTATATATAGTAGATAAGATATATATAGTAGATGACTATATCGGGTTATATACAGTAAATTGAACCATATATATATATATCCCTTTAGACAATGCTTTAAAAACGTATTTTATGCATTCTTTGTATTCTTTTTTATTGAAGTCATTAATATAAATCTCTAGCCAATATTCTTCATTGTATTTTCTCTCTTCTGTTTTTTTTGTTCATCTAGATCGAGTGTGTGTTGTATGATCCTAACAATAATAATAAATCTTAGGAAATGTATGCTTTATGTTAAGGAGTATTTCTTTCGATTTATGTACAGTTCATGTTTTGTTAAAGTGGAAAACCGTATGTGTTGATGATTTGGGCGTTCCATTTTTGTTTTACTGCATACTGGAATATCATCAAAGTATACATCCATGAATTTATTAAGATAGGGTTGTAAAACGTGGGTCATAAGTCTCATAAAGATACTTGGCGAATTTGATAACCCGAACAGTGTGACAAACGCACATATGCCAACTTTCATCTTTTTATGGAGTAAGAAGTACTGGTACTGCACATGGACTTAAACTTGGTTGAATGTGTCCTTTATGGAGTTGTTCTTGTACTTGTTCTTGAAGGATAGCATACTCTTTAGCACTCATCCTATAGTGTGGCAAATTGGGTAGAGTGGCTCTTGGATAAAAGAAATACTGAACTAATGGTTTTGATCAATTTAATTTTCTTTTTTACTCGGAAAAGTTCAATTTAAATATTACAAAAATTCAAATCCCTTTTAGTCTGGATCTCAGGCCAGTGTCGTTTGATGATAATTTTTTTTTCTTTTTTAATTAGACTTGCTTTCTCACAATTTTATATTTCTGGAGTCATCTGAATTCTTAACCAAATTAAAAAATCAAAACAAGTTTTTTATCTACAATTTTTTTTAGCCTTTAAAATTTGACTTGAATTTTGAAAACATTTGTAAAACGTAAATAACAAAACAGAGAAACTCATTAGTGTTCATGAGCTTAATTTTCAAAAGCTTTTATTTATTTATTATTTTTTCCTTCTCTACAGCGACTGCAGGACCTTCCTTTTCTCTTACGGAGATTGCTTCGGGAACTCCTCAATCCACAGAGATCTCTTCCTCTTGTCATTAGAGCACGCGTTTACACTGCAGTTAAGTGAATGTCTCAACTTTCTTAACATTAACTATTGCTTAGAAATTATCATTTTCTAACTATTCTGTTTTTATTACCACAAAAATCTTGTTTGTGAGTTACTTTTGTATTCCCTGCTTTCATCTTGGCCCTTTCTGTTTCGTGGGCTTTTATTGTTATTATTATTCTTTCATGAAAAATTGCTTTCAATCAGTGTGAAAATCAAGAGACTATTCTGGTGAATTGAATGTCAAGCAGCTGTAATTGTTCCTGATTATAAATTGTAACTGCTGTAATTTGTTTACAGATGTTTCTAAGTGTAGTCTACACTGTGAGTCCCATCGATATCATACCCGAAGGTAAATCTCCCCCCCCCCATCGATAGTGACTCTAGCCTATATCAAATGTCAGCATTTTAGTGTAATCATTGATTTCCTTCTGGATTTGTTTTTCCTTTTGGCTTGAATGTTTATGTGCAGCATTACTAGGGTTATTTGGACTGATGGATGATGCCTTTATACTGCTCATCTGCTTCCTTTATGTTGCTGCTTTATACCGATCGGTACTCCATAATCGCCATGGAGGAACTTGAGTTGTCCTTGCAGCTTTGCCATAACTGTAAGAAAGTAGAGTAGCCATTTTTTTTGTTCTTTAATACACTTCGTTTCCATCCTGTTTTACTTGTAAAGCCAACTTTTATTTGAATCTTTCTTGCATATGGAATTCACTTGTGTTGTGTTCATTTTGTGTTTGGGAATATGAAGCTTAAGAACCACAAAAATTGAGTTTTCAATTAATATTATATATACATATGTTCGTATCCTTTCTAAAAATAATGAGTTTTGTCTGCTTTCTTTTTCTATCTTTTTGTATCTTGTGTGGAGTTCGTTATTTTTGAACCTTTTTATTTTGTTATATCATTGATTTTTTTTTTCTGGTTAAAAAAATATTTAGTTTTAGATTTTAGTACAAAATTGACTTCAAATATAATATAATTTAGTATATTATATAATCTTATTAATATTATTTTGTAACTCTATTAAGATTGACCTAGGAAACAGAAAAAAATGGTCCTTAAAAGCATGATCCATCTTGTCTGGAATCCAAATCCCAGTAAATAGTAGTTGGTCCTTGAATGCACGTTAGGGCGTGATGCTCAGTTCTGCTCCTAGATTTTGTACTCAGTACAATACGGATCCAAGGGATCTTTTAGGAGGCTCATAAAGAGCATAAGAGCTAGTTACCACGTTAAAGTTCTGGAACTTGAAAATGTAGATGATTTAGGTTATGCTAGATGTCTAACCTTGTTTTATAACCCGTGATCCATAGTTTCGACAAATTTCCTTAAGGAGACTGTTAAGGGCCTTACCACGTAACTCCTTATCATGAACTCGTTTCGAGGGGGTGAAGATCTAATGTTGACATCATATATGGGGTCACCCCCTATGTGTTCTATGACATTGTAGGGATTAGTAGTCAAGTCGGTAGCTTCGATTATTGAACCTATCACAATGATAATGCCTGCATTCTTTAATAGTAGATTTTTAAGAGCTTGATTAGTCGGGGTCTGTTCTGAATACAATTGTGCCACAAACACACCTCATATCGGAAGATTGATAGGATAATCTCCCTGAGAAGTGCTCTGAACACAATTGTGCCACAAACACACCTCATATGGGAAGATCAATAGGATTATCTCCCTAACAAAGCCTTCACAAGAGAACCGAGCTAAGACTAAAGCATTGGAGCTATAGTAGTTTCAAGTTGACCCAGGCCAATATGTTTTCAGTAAACCGAACCCCCTAAGGTTGTGAATGACAATTAGAGATTGAGACCCATGTGTACCTAGAGAATGGATTGGCTCGAGAAGTTAGTCTTAAACATCCTTGAAACGAGAGACAAGATACAAATTGCTTAGATGCCCCTAAGAATTTAGTAGACCTCCATGGCTTCAAAGGACCACCTAGGTAGCTTTCTAGGCTATAAGCAGTATGAACAGTGTCATTAGATTCTCCACTATTTTTTCCACTTCAATAGCAATACTGTTGAGTTACGCATAGGCCAGTTAGGATAGTGTGTGCCCTAACCTTGTGGAATTGGCTAAGGGTCTCCTAAATAAGGGCACTGTGTTATAATCTTGTCTCTAAGAGGGGGAGTGTGAGACTATGTAGGTTATCCTAGTAGTTGACCGACACACAGGGGATCACATCCTCCAAACTTTGATGACTATATGGCCCTGTAGGAGGGTCTGCTAACTAACATTACATGGATGATGTTTAAACTAGAAAATACTATATTATCTCATCATAATTTAATGAGGTAACGCCTCAACTTAGATCGCTAGTCATTCACTGCGTAAGCAAAGCGAGCTTAGAAAAGTTAAAAAAACACGTACCTTGGGGGTAAGCTTCAGATCAGAAATGTTCGAAACTTCGAGGCACCTCAAATGTTCAAATAGGAGTATAGACTAGACCCAAACTTCTTGGGGCCTAGAGAAAAACTTGTGGATACCTACTAGGATGAGAATGCAATGAGAGCTTATAAGTAGATTGGTTACGGAGTCTTTATTATATTAACTCATTTTCCTTTTTTTTTTCTCAGGTGTTTGCAGGTTGCTGACCGAGGTGGGGAGCGTTCAAGAGCTATGTGATTGCAGAGAGGGTCGTTTTGAAGCGTCGTCCATTTTTATATTTTGAGTCGTTTGTATTTCGTTTTGTAATTGTATTCCCAACCCATTTTTTTTATTAGTAATAAAATTGAACAACCTTTAATTTGAAAGTCTAAAAAATCGGGTCGAAATAAAGGCACAAGAATTATAATCTAATTTTCACTTAAGGGGAAGAATTGAACCGCTAACTTTGAATATTTATTTTAAGCTTGCCTTGCCTGGGATTGATTTCCTTTTGGCTTTGGGATAGGTTGTAAAGTCTCCTAATTAATTATTTATTTTGAATAATTATTTTGATTATTCTATTGTAATTTAATATAATCCATTTGAATCGGCTTGTTCATGATTATAGTGTACTAGTTCTTTGGATTGATTTATGCCAACGATTGATGCAGTAAATAGTAATTCAATAGTAAAGAAAACTACACCATACAATTTTGACGCCAAAGTTGAGTTAGGTTAAGACTGTATTGGACTATAGTTGTGATAGATGCACAATTACATCCTCATAATATTCCTTAAATGGTCGTTTACATGCCATGTTGTATGGGAGAGTGTCAACTATTTTCATTCAAAATGAAGGGGATCACATTTTAAGAATTTTTAAATTAAAAAAAAAAATAGCATTATTTTCAAACAAAATATAAAATATAAATATATATATATATTGGTTAATTTAACGAAGTATTTGTGAACGTTGTTAGTAGTTGTCAGGCCATTTCATCACGTTTGCAGTTTTATTTATTTATTTATTTTTGAAAAAGTGGAGTGCAGAAGTAGAGCTCCTGGGAGTCATCTGTCTAAGCTTCCATGGAACCCCACGCGGATGACGAGATTATTCCCATGGAGACGGCTGGGGAAGAAGAAGTTCCTCGTGAAGAACCTCCCAAAATCCTCCGACTCGACAACTCCGTCGTCAATCGTATCGCTGCCGGAGAGGTCATTCAAAGGCCAGTGTCCGCCATTAAAGAACTCGTCGAAAACAGCCTCGACGCCCAATCTACCTCCGTTAACGTCGTTGTCAAAGACGGTGGTCTCAAACTCATCCAAGTTTCTGACGACGGCCACGGCATCCGTGTCTGTTTCTTTTCTTAGTCGACTTGTCTATTTACTGATTGCTTATCGGAAAAAATAGCAAAAGGAATACGATTCTAACTGAAATTAGATAGTCATTCTTCGTAATCTACATTCATAGTAGTCTGCATATTAAGTTGGTTTAAGATGTTTCTAGTAAGTTTCTAGAAGAGAAAGCCGTGTTATCAGATGAAGGTTTTGTCAGGAACCTTGTGAAAGTGGCTATTATTTGAGGAAACTCAGCAACTTTGTTGTATTAACTTCCTGTTTTTTTTTCCCAATTTTTTTGCTCATTCCGTTTGCCCCCCTTTTCCCTTAGTATGAAGATTTGCCGATTTTGTGCGAGAGGCACACGACGTCCAAGCTGTCAAAATTTGAGGATTTACAGTCCATAAGGTCGATGGGATTCCGAGGAGAGGCGCTGGCGAGCATGACCTATGTAGGTCATGTTACGGTCACCACCATTACTAAAGGACAACTTCACGGTTACAGGTTAAATTAATACAAGCTATGGCTCTACATCTCACGTTCTTCGTATTGGGTTATACAGGGATTTGTAAATGTAGGGAAAATAATAAGAGTTATGTGGATTGTATGTAATTGTTTTCGTTCAGTGAGTGAATTTCTTTTGGTAACTTGCTGCATTTTCGGACTTAATGGGACAGAGTATCCTATAGAGATGGAGTGATGGAGCATGAGCCTAAGCCATGTGCTGCTGTAAAAGGAACTCAAATAACGGTACATGAACCAGTCTAGACTACTCCCATAGCAAAATAACATTATCTTGAGTTAACAGTGATTTATTTTTTTAACTAAATGAATTACGCCAACATGATGAGCACTCCTGTTATTATGTTTGGGATGATATTGATACATGCTTAGTTAGAGTTAGGAGATGAAGGTTTGTCTTTAATTCATTCAGAGACACTTTTGTTTATACACTTCAGAATTTTAAATTTCATCATCCTGCATTGTAATTGACAACTTGAGTTTTCTTGGATGTCTGATTCCAGGTTGAGAATCTGTTCTATAACATGAGTGCTAGGAGGAAGACACTACAAAATGTGTCTGATGATTACACAAAGATTGTGGATCTCCTAAGTCGATTTGCCATTCATCATATAAACATCAGCTTTTCTTGCAGAAAGGTTATTTCAATAATTAGTCAACCTCTTATGTTTTTACTTTGGTATTGTTTTCATGGTCAGATGTTTTGATGGTTTACATTGTACTTAGTGAGTTGAGATATGCTGGTTACTGTATTGTCAGCATGGAGCTGCTAGAGCAGACGTTCACTCAGTTGGGTCAACTTCAAGGTTGGATGCCATTCGTACAGTTTACGGTGCATCAGTTGCTCGCAATCTAATGAAAATAGAAGTTTCAGAAAATGACAAAGCCTGTTCAGATTTCAAAATGGATGGTCTAATCTCGAACTCGAATTATATTGCGAAGAAGATCACAATGGTGCTCTTTATTAATGGTATTTCCTATTTTTCTTTATCTTGTTAGCAATACATCTTGTATGTCCAAGTAGTATCTCTTCTAGGTTTGTTGAAAATGTTCTGTATGGGAAAGGATCAATTTGTGAGTTTTTATCTTTTCAAGTGTGTACTTCCTCAAGGAGGTTTTATTTTACTTTTTCTTTTTTCAGGTTTTTCTGTATTCTTGTTGTATCCGAGATTTTATTATTTTCCTAAAGGAGTTGCGGACTTTGTAAATTTTCAGAGTTTTGATGAAAAGTCTGTTCCTTTTCAAAATAATAATATCAAAATCTTCTCCTTCTATTGTCTCTTAATGAACAACCAAGGAAATTGCCCAATTTCTCTTTCTAATAATGATATGAGAATTTTCATAAACAATGACATCACAGTCTCCTGCTCTTGTCCTTGACATCAAAACCTCTGACATAAGATAAGAAGATATTAGCAACCAACTAACTTCTTGGTTTCTGATTTCACCTTATCTCAATTACTTTAGTGAAGTTTATTCTTTAGATCAAGCAGATTCAATTTGAGTATAACATCCACATTTTTCTTTTATTCTTTCTGTTCTTTGTACATCTATGAATACGAATAATTAAATTTTCTTTCCTGCTTCAGAATAGGTTATGGATAGTAGGAGTAGGGATCTTTGTTTTGGAGAATTATTCCACATGAATGCTTCTGTACCTTAGAATTAGTCAATGAGACGAGCATTCTTCATGTTCATATTGCCTAGGTCTCATAATAAGCCTATCTAAGTCCACACTGAGGAAGTGTTAAGAATGAACTAAAAAGATTACATTTACAATAACCTATAACAGCTTGTGTCTAATAGGGTAATTCAATGACATTTTTTTTGTTTTTGTTTTTTCTAATTTTATTTGAAGAGTCAGGATCATAGTTTAGCATAGATAATTGTTATTGCTTTTACTTTTTAATTTTTTTTTTTCTAATTTTTCTTATTGCAGAAAGAATGGTAGACTGTAGTGCTTTAAAAAGAGCTATTGAAATTGTTTATGCTGCAACCTTGCCCAAAGCATCCAAACCTTTCATATATATGTCAATTATATTGCCACCTGAGCATGTTGATGTGAATGTTCATCCAACCAAAAAAGAGGTGAATTTTTGTGCAGGATATCTTTTCTAATCTTTTCTTGTTGGCAGGTATTTCTGTTTGATGGATTTAAGGTAGCCATAGTTTCTGCCCACCAAACTGAATGAAAATGAAAATGTTAAGTGTAGATTATATATTTATGTATGTGCGTATGTTCATGTAGTTTATTAAGAGAAGTTGATTGATTAAATGAAATGGACAACAAAAGGGATCCCTTATTGAGAAATTACATTACAAAAAAGTCTTCCAACTAGTGACTGAAGTAGAAATAAGTTACGAAAGTGAACTATATCTTTTGCATTTAGTGACCAAAGAAGTGCAGGCATGAAACATGAATGACACGACATTGGACATGATGAACTCATTACTTTCTAAAATCCTAGAATTGACAAGAATATATTTATTCTAGTATACTTATTTTAAATGTATATTATGTTTTTACAAGAAGAAAATTTGAAGTTAATAAGCCTATGTATTTATCTTAGAAAACAAGTTTAATTTATTTCAGATTTTGTTACTTTTGCCCTATACTTCAATGTATGTTCATTTTTTAGAAAGTAAATAAATGAATAAAATTTTGAACACTTTAGTTCATGTGTCTTAATCATTGTTTGTATGTTCATGAGTGTCTGATGCATGTTAAATTTCTCATATTTAACAAGTCCCGTGCCTAAATATTGGATTCATATTCAATTTGCTAGTTACTAATATCTGACATTTCTATTGTATAGCCAGTACTATAATAGTATCCAATTAATGTCGAATACATGTCCAACAACTTTCTGTTTAACACGAGCAAAACATGAGCATGTTACACAAACTAATTAACTATGAGGCTTATAAAATGAGGCTTATAATTCTGATTTACTTCTGATACGGGTGCCCATTAAAAGTGAGATTGAGGAGGTCATGTTGTTTGGCAGCGAGGAGTTGGCAATTTCAAGGTGTTGGAAATAGTTTCAGGAATTCTAGGCATATGGGTAACTGTTGAAAAGTTGACATTGAGATTCTGAGCTTATTTTACAAATTAGATTTGGTATATTATGAGATGTGGCTGCTATCAAACTTCTTATGGGAGTTCCTTTTGTATGCTTAATTTTTGTTAATTTTTTTTTTTCTCTATAACTAAAGAATTAAAATATCTCGTTCATTGTGTGGTGTTATATTGTCTGCTGAAAGCTCTATCAATCTGCAGGTAAGCCTCCTGAACCAGGAAGTTATTATTGAGAGGATACAGTCAGCTGTGGAATCAAAATTGAGAAGTTCTAATGACACGAGGACATTTCAAGAACAGGTATATTTAAAAGCTTTGTCTGAAAATCTGAAAGTTGGATTGTAATTGGTAATAGGAAATAATATCAAATCTTTTAGGATGTGTTTCTTCAACTTTGGTCTTTGTTTGATAAGTATCTTCACAGTGATATTCTTAAGAGTTTATTTATGTGCAAACATATTTGAATCACTATAGTTAATTTATTGAATCTCAGTTATTGATTCATACTTCATCTGACCTGCATGTAATAGGATGTAGAATCTTCTGCGGCTAGTCAAATGGTTATTAGCAGTGACTATACTCAGAATTCCTCGCAGTCTGGTACAGAAGGTTTTTATTTTTTTTTGGTGCGACACCTTTTTATTTTTAGTTTTTAAGGTTGTACATGCTTTGGGTTTTTATCAGTCATTTCAGTGTCTGAGTGTTATAATGCATGTAGGTTCAAAGTCACAGAAGATTCCAGTGCAAAAAATGGTTAGGACAGATTCAACAGATCCAGCTGGAAGGTTGCACGCATATGTGCAAATGAAGCCTCCTGGCCTCCCTGAATCTAGCTTGAATACTGTGAGGTATGAATTGCTTTTGGATTTAAGCATGGAGCTTTCAATATCTAAGTGTTGCATCGAGACTGTATTTTATGCGACTTTTTGTAAGGCTGACTAACCAAGTTGATATTTAATTGTAATTCTGTTGATTATTTATTTATTGTTTACACTAGCTCAAAGCTCTATTCATTTCAGAAGAAAAGTAACCTACATTTTGTTCATTTCTCTTGTGAGTTCTTTTCGTCTCTCTTTCCGGGAAACATTACATCAATGAAATTGCTTCTTTTCTTTTGTGAGATTTCTATCCTTCATTTTATTTTGACAGTTCAACATTAATTTTTTAAGGTAGTAGGGGTAATTTTCTAATTTTTTGTGTTAAATTTGTGTTAGGATTGGGAATACCGTTAGTACGATTAGAAATATTGTCCCAGGGTACTAAGGGTATATTATTCATTTGCTAAGAGTTTCTAACTAGTAGTTGTCATAAATTGAGGGACTGAAATTAGGCGAAGGTAAGCAATTGGTTTAGGCTTGAGAGAGGTTCCAAGTTACTCAAATCCATGGGAATAGGTAATGGAAATTTTTTAGGTTTTATCATGCCCAGCTTGCTAGACGTTATGAAAAACTGTCTTCAAAAAGTGTTGTAGGATAATCTTCCAGGTAGTCCTTTAGAGGAATGGTTAAAGTGCATGATAGCCGCTGTTGGTAGTCTTGAACACAGTTCGGCTAACCAGATTAGTTCTTTATTGCTCTCAAAGCATGAAAAAAAAAAAAAAAAGATTTCTTTACTACTTTAGAAGATGGGACCCGTTCTTCAGTTACTCTTCACTTTTAAGGTGACTGACTCACATTCAGGAAGCTAATTCATAGGCTGCTTTAATTAGAGATGTTTAATTTAACCAATTCAGTCCATAATTGAGCAAGATTTTTTGTTAGATATATTGAAAGTCACAAATTAACAATTAAGAACAAAGTCCTAGGAGTATGAGTTTATTCCCCTACAGAAATTTAGGAGATGGCACCCACAAGAGCGCATTGCATATAGCTAACTTGATACTCTCTCTCTCTCTCTCTCCCTCTTTCTCATATATATATAGATATGGACATATATACACATATATATACATATGTTTTAGCTTGAATGAGGTAGATTCTGGAAAGGAGCCATGACAAGGGGTAGAGGTGAAGTAGGAGGGAGGAAGGAAAAGGTTGGTATGAGGAAGGAGATGGAGAGAAGAAGCCCCCAATCAGTGTTCTGTTTTCTCTCCATTTCTTTCCAAAGAAAAAATGACAATGACATGGATCTTAGTAGTTTTATCCATATTTATGTCATAAAATGTTCAGGTTCAAGTTCGTGCTCTTTAAGAAATTCAAAATGATGCAAGATTGGGTCTTGGTAGTTCTTATTATCTCCTCTTTATACATGTGCCAGTTGTAATTCAGATGCGCAATATTCTTTTTATATTACTTATTTTTATTTTTTATGTTGCTCATTGTGTGCAATGTGCACCCTACAATTTATTGTTATCGTAAATAGAATATTTTTTCTTGGACAGTACAATTAAATTAAAGCTTCAAGATTTTATATAATTCTGCAAGAAAATTGTGGAATCATACTTTTCCTAATTTGTATTGTTACTTTTTTTGTAAAGATTAACTACTTGGTCTAATACAAGAACTGTATTTTTAGGTCTTTTGTTAGAATGCGAAGGAATCCAAAGGAAGCTGCTAATCTTACTAGCGTTCAAGATCTTGTTGCAGAAATTGATCAGAATTGTCATGCTGGTAGCTTGCTCGTTAAATCTTTGAATTATCTGAAAGCTTCGGAGATTTCAATTGAACTAGTTTTAAGTGCTGTTGCCAACTGCAGGTCTCCTTAACACTGTAAGACATTGTGTATATATTGGAATGGCAGATGACGTCTTCGCTTTGCTTCAGCATGATACTCATCTTTATCTAGCAGATGTTGTGAGCTTGAGGTAAAAAAACCTTAGAAAGTAATAAGTTTAATTCGAATCTATTGTGTAACATTTTTATGAAGTTCCATAAACTTCGTTAACCATATGACACTTGTAGTTTTTCCTTAGAGGATCTCTTGCAAAGTTAATCCTTGAAAATGTTCAAGGTTGGGTCTATGGTCTGAATTAGTGGATGAGTTGGGGAAAGATGCTGGGAGGCCAAAAAGAATGGTCAAGATGTTGGGGCCTGTAATAAGTTGAAGAATCCTAATTTGGGACACAATGGATAATCTCTGAAGAACAATAGTCCATAAAACACGGATAAAATATAAAACTTGCCTGTATATCTCATTGGATGTCTGATTACTTTGATATGCTACTTTTGTGACATTATTTTGCTTTCCTGTTCTCTCCCCATTGTATTTTGTAGCAAAGAACTCATGTATCAGCAAGTGTTATGTCGATTTGCACATTTTAATGCAATACAATTGAGCAACCCGGCCCCTCTGTACGAGTTAATTAGTTTGGCACTGAGGGAGGAAGATGTGAATTCAGAGTCTAATGAGAATGATGATTTTAATAAGAAGGTAGCTGAGGTAATGAGGTGTCTTCTCTGATCTATCCTTTAAGGCATAAAGTACTGCTTGTTTTCAGTTTTAGCTTGCTCTATACAGCTAATCTTGCAGCTTCTTTTTAGACGAGTACAAAACTGCTCAAGTTGAAAGCTGAAATGCTCGAGGAATTTTTCTGCATACATATTGACATAAATGGAAATTTGGCTAGACTACCAGTCGTACTTGACCAATACACACCTGATATGGACCGTGTTCCTGAATTTGTACTTTCTTTGGCTAATGATGTAAGTTCTTATTTCCTTCTGAATTTTATCATCCTCATCATTATTATTTATGTTGTTCCATTTATTCATTTTTGCATAAATTCAAGAATTCTCCTTTCGGTCATAATTTCAAGTATTCATTTTTCAACAATGCTTGGCATTCCTTAAGTATTGGTTTAGGCATAAACTTTATTGAACACTTACTTCGAAGTCATACTCCATAATTTCCTAGCAATTTAATTATTGTGAAAAATCATCATGATGAAGTAGCTCTTGCTTCAAATTGAATTGGCTATGTAAGCACAATCCTCTTTACACAAGCTGACGACATTTTTGTCTCCTAGGAGCTATCCTCATCTGCCAGCAATATAGCTAATAATGATAGAATTTTATATTATAGGGTTTCCTATACATGTGGATTCCTTAATATGGAATTTCACTTTTCTGAGGTTGGATTTCTGTTTCCTATTTATGTGGACAAAAACTTATATTGGTCTCTAATATAAAGTGCACAAGTTAACTGTGATAGATTTGTTGAGGTCAAGAGGCAAATTAGAATCCATAGAAATCCATATCTGAGTCAAAATATAGTAGCCAGGAGCAAGTTCTATGTTGAGCTTTTCTGTCCATGATTTAGGATTAATCGAGGTGTATGTAAAACTTGCCAGTTGAGATTACTTTGCGGATGGAAATGGCTCAAATGATAGAAGATAAGCTGACCCATCAGGAAGGAAAGAAAGCTGTCTTAAATCTCAAGTCTGGAGGCCTAAGGCCAACACCGAATACTAGTCCCATGACTTATGGAGTAGGAGCAACAACCCGTACAATTTCGGTTTATCCAAGTCACTTGGGGGCTAGGTTTAATGAAATGGAATAGGGAAGACTAAGGAGGTACTATCATATTAAAGATTGTTAGAATCCGATCTCTAAACCCATCACAAGAAAGACCTCTCCTTTTATTGTGAAATGCGATTTACCCCGGGCATTGTTGCAAGAAAAATGGAATTGTAGGTGATGGTGATACATGATTTAGAGGTAGGGGTTAAAGAAAAAGTCGCAAAGGGGTATGACCGAAAATGAGGGAGAAGGGGATTCAAAAGAGGAAATAGTGGAGTTAACATTGAATTCCATGGTGGGGCTTGGAACACTGAAGTTATTGAAAGACAAAGTGGGTAGTGGTGTTGATTGGCTCCAGAGTGTCATAGTCACGCTTGTCCAAGGCATGTTGCCTATGGCCGTATGTCAGATGTCTCGGTTATACTTGTCCAGGACGTGTTGTCCATGACTGCATGCCCGTTCCAAACCCTTTTTACTTGCTTTCATATTATTCTTGTCATGGCAATACAGGGGTTATGAATGTTCACGAAAATCATGTCTCTGCCAGAGCTAAAATGTCTCAAAATGTTCGCCGGGTTAGAACAAGTGCTGTCGCTATCCACTGCCACAAGAGTGCGATTGTGACAAATGGTATCAAAGCTAAGTTGGCTCCTTGAATCATAGTAATCAAATATGTCCGCTGCAAAACAACTAGGAAAGTTCTGGTTGATCGATTGGTTGAGATTGAAGATCAGTTGCTCTACTTGAGTGAAGTTCCTGATGGAATGAGGTTGTGGAGTCTTGCATGAACGAGATTTGCTGCTAAAGCTGACAGGATCGACGAAATGGCTGGCTTCCTTGAGGCAATGTCTGTATGTGAATGAATGGTTAGGGTTGAGGCCCTAGAAGACAAGAACACAATTGCTGGTGGCTTTGAGTGTGGGGATAGCTCGATGGACTTTGTTGCTCCGAGGGAAGAACGTATCGAGGGCCTAGACAATGCCCAACAAGCGATCATTTAGGCCTTTGGAGTGCTCAGGGTTGAAGTGGTGGATTTGAGTGCCAAGTTAAATCTCACCATGGTGTGGCACTTGTTCTAACTGGGCTATAGTGAAGGGGATAAAATGATGCATCTCATCCACAAACTTCTCCACCATCATAAATGGAAGACTGAGAGGGAAGATTTATGTCACACGGGGTTTGAGACAAGGAGATCTACTATTCCCTTTTTCCTTTCATCATGGTAATGGACTGACTCAGTCGCCTATTGACAAAAGCAGAATGCGAGGGGCAGATAAAAGGTTTTCAGATTGGTAATGAAGGCTTGAGCATCAACCACCTTCAGTTCGCGGACGACACAATCCTCCTTTTTTTGACTTGACAGATGCCTCTTTCCACAAAAAACATGATCGAGACGGTATAATCCTTCTAAAGATTCTCTGGACAAAATATCAATCTCCAAAAAACAAAGATCATGGGCATAGAGATTATTGAAGAATTTGCTAGCATATATGGTTGTAAAAAGGGAGAATGACCAAATATGTACCTAGACTACCTCTAAAAGGAGACCACAAATCTTTTTCCTTTTTGGAAGATTATTATTGAAAAAATAGAAAAAAGGTTGTCAATATGGTCATCATGTTATACTTCAAAAGGTGGAAGACTCACCCTAATACAAGCCACATTATCCAGCCTCCCCACTTACTACCCGTCCTATTTGAAATGTCACAAAAAGTGGCTGCGGGTATAGAAAAATTATTCAGAAACTACTCGTGGAAAGATGACCCACACCTCATTCGATGGAATATTATAAGCCTCCCTACAGAGGAGACCTCAGTCTTCTCTCGATAAAGAAGAAGAACAAAGCTCTCCTTGCCAAGTGGATATGGAAATATCATCGGGAAGAAAAGGCTTTGTGGAAAAATCTTATAAAGGCTAAATATACTCTTCTATCAAACAAAAATCACCCCTCCATCTTCTACGAAAGGGACTTGGAAGTACATAAAGAAACATTAAAAACCTCATCACCAACCGAACTTGTCATAAGATGGGTGATGGAGAAACCACATCATTTTGGACCAATCCATGGATTGAAAACACCACGCTAACCCTGAGGTATCCACTTTTGTATCGGCTCTCTCATAGCAATAAAGCCATGATCAAAGAAATGTGGAATGTTGTTAACAAATGGGACCTGAAGCTTGGTAGGAATTTAAAGGATAATGAAGCAACGAAATGAGCTGAATTAAGCCTTGACCTTGCCCTTGTGGTATTGTCAAACAAGAGCGCTGGTGGGGTCTTTTTTACAAAATCCTTGATAAATAAATCCCACACTAGCAAAGACAATATGGAAAGGACATCAGCCTAAAAATGTGAAGTTCTTCCTTTGGGAAATAGCGCATGAAGCCATCAGTACAAGTGAAAATCTTCAAAAAAGAATGTCTTATTGGTGTCCATTATGCAAGAAAGAAAATGAACCACAAAGGCACTTGTTTATGCAATACACACATACACTTAGAATTTCTGGACAATGATTTTCCATATATTCAGATGACATCTCATATTTCCTAGGGATGTAAAAGATCTTTTGGATATGACCTTAACGTACCACCCTTTCAAGAATGCAAAAGCCCTACCATAGAAAAATCTCATCATGACTTTCTTTTTGGAATATGTGGAAAGAAAGAAATCAGAGAATATTTGTAGAAAAGACACAGACCTATACAAAACTTTTCGACAATGTTGTTTACCGAGATCTTGGTGTAAACTGTCTAATATTTTTACTTCCTATAGTTATACCTCCCTCATTGCAAATTGGGAAGGTCTTTTGTAAATTTCAATCATCAATGAAATGGTCTCTTATAGGAAAAAAAAAAAAAAAAAAAAGCAAAATTGTGGGGTGCACTTGTTCTAGTACCACAACTTTTACCTTTTCAAAATAAGGTTGGATAAAGTTTGGCTGGCATCATTCCTCAAGTGATATTATGATATCAACCGCTTACTGCAGCATGTTGAAAATCTCGCTCTCTTTAAACCCTAAATTGTGTAGATTACGCTGAATTATTCCAAATGCAATTCTCTTGCTCTCGCTCTCATTGGTGCATGCATCACTATTTCACAATTGCTTTCTTTTGAACACACACTCTCTCGTGTTGATCACTGTGAATTGTTGGGATGAGGAGGAGAACTGTTATAGAGGTGATCGTTTGAAAGGGATTTAAATATCAAGCATTGTGAGCTATGATGAACTAAAAGATCTCATATATGAGATTACAGAAGTTAATTCGTCTAATTTTGACATTTATTATGAGGAAGAAATATAAGTTGGAGTATGAATTCCCTCCACTCTACATCATGGACAATTGACAATGACGATGTTCAATTTCTCCTTGAACATCGAGATCTTTCAAAAGTCTAACTATTCATAGCAATTGAATTAAAGAAACACGATTAAGAAAATACAAAAATTAATTATGTTCTGGAAAACGTGAGGGCTGACTACGTGGGTTTTGAGGTGCGGAATACATAATCGTTCAACATGTATCTAGAGAAGGATGAAATCCCTTTGTATGAGAGTACTCAAATGAATAACATACAATTGGTTCTCTTTAGGGATTGACAACATCAATCCATGAGAATTGTATACTCCACCACATGATACTGAACATCACTGGGGTGAAAATGATGCATGGGACTCCAAGTTAAGAATTGTTGATTTGTTGGGCGTGGTTTGATATCACCTGTGCTACGTGGGAGGATGCTACTCAAATGGTGGTGCAATTTCATGAATTTCACCTTGAAGACAAGGTGGATCTTTGGAACTGGGTATGGTCGACCCCTAAACAAGGAAAGAAAGTGGGGAATAGAAAGTTGTTGCAAGTTAGTGATGGGCCCACAAAATTGTTGGGTGTTTGGGCAGTGAGCCAAGAGTTAGTTTGGGAGAGGACGAGGGCTGGAGGGGCATCTTCTTGCTTAGCTAATTTTTGAGAGTTTAGTGTTGGGAAAGAGGGAAAACTCTCTATATCTTCCCTTCACGTTGTACCCTTATCGATGTATAAACCTTATCGACTATTAAATTTCTTCTTCTTTTTGTTAAGATGTTAAATGATTTATAAAATGGAGAATTTAGTTAGATCTATCTAGGACATTTTGACATAAAACATTGTACCATGAATACATTAGCACCATATGCTAAAATAAATTTTTTGTTATAATTATCTTTGAAATGGATAAAGGTAATGCATATTTATAAAATATATGTTATAATACTCCATGTCAACAGACATTTTCACTTCTTTTGAATTCTAGAAACAAATAGTCTATTTCCTGGAATTCAAAGATCAGTCAACGATTCTTAATTCAACACATCTTTGAGGAATACATTATCTGCTTAACTTGTTTTTATAATTTGTAGATTGATTGGGAAGATGAGAAAAATTGTATCCAGTCGATTTCAGCTGCCATTGGGAACTTCTATGCCATGCATCCTCCCTTGCTGCCAAATCCATCGGGTGATGGCTTGCAGTTCTACAAAAGGATAAAATCATCCGGTAATCCTGAAGATGAAAATATAGGTAACTGTTTGACAATATTGATTTCTTGAATTTTTGGTTACCAATGTCCTGATCTTTTAGTGGCTGATGTCTTTCGTAACATATCATTGTTTATGCTAATCTTTGCTGTATTTTACATTCTGAGAAACAATGGGTTCTCTTAATCCTCCTATCAAACCATCTGCTTACAATTACAACCAATGACCTAGCCTTCCTAATCATGTTTATTTGTATGTATGGCTACAAAATGTTCAATGTTCCTGGCTACTAAAGAAAACCTCCTCCTACACATGTTTCAACTCGAATGCACTTGAACCCCTCCCCACACGAGCTTAGAATGTCTATGTGCATTGGGGCTGGTTTGTAATTGAAAATCCAATAGGCCATCAAGTAATTTTATCATATCTAATGTTATTTCCTTGAGAATGAGAAACTCTAATACCATGTTAAGGATGAGAAATAGAGGTGGGATTGAAAGCCCGATATTCATTAATGTTCATACGTTTAAATAGGATACAAACTATTAACTAAATCTTAGAAATAAGAGAAAATATTCTATGGAAATAAGATAAAATATTTTAAATATACTATTAACCAAATCCTGAGAATAAGGAAAAATCATAAGGATTACAACTATATAAATTATATTCCAATATAAACCTTCGATGATGTCTTGAGGTGGTACATTTACAGGTGATGATACGATGACAATGGAGAATGAAATCGACCACGGTCTACTATCGGAGGCAGAAACCATATGGGCTCAACGTGAATGGTCAATACAGCATGTACTCATCCCATCAATGAAACTTTTCTTCAAGCCTCCACATTCTCTCGCTGAAAATGGATCTTTCATTCGGGTAACGTCAACAGCACATCTAATAATTCCTGCAGATATATTGAATAGATGCGAGGATTTAATTGACCATCCTTACCTGCCAATTTGCTTCATTTGTAGACCATAATCTCCATTTAATGTGTGCTTTTTCCTTGGGTGATCTGTATGTATTTATTTTGTGTGATATCATTGACTTTCACAGGTTGCATCATTAGAGAAACTTTACAAGATCTTTGAGAGATGTTGAGGCAACATTGTCATTCATCTGAGGCCGCTTCTTGAAACAGGGTTGGCTTATTTCATTTTGTACCTGCGACCTGTTTTCTTTTTTTTCTTTTCTTTTTCCTTTTTTTTTCCAGTAATTTGTATAATTTTGCATGTCTACTAACAGCTTTTGATGTTCATGTAAATTCTGAAGTACCTATAAATCATCATTTTTGGGTGAGTTTATTGTGCCCAAAATTTAAAAATGTTGATTTCTTTTTCGCAAAAGGTTTAATTTTTTCATTTGGAAACTTATAAAATTTGTTAATTCTCTCCCTTTTGGATGATTTTGGACATTATTTTGAATGAGGCCGTTAGATACTAAAACAAGGTACTTTTACAATTTTTTTCCATGAATAAACAATGAAAAATTGCTAGCTTTTATAGTGCTTTTCAATTCAAATTATTTCTCTTAATTTTGAGATATGGATTGAATTAGTTTATTATCACATCATACGGCTAAAAGTGGACTCATAATTTTGATGAAGGGTTTCGAAAAAGAATGTTGAATACATTAATTTCATTTGAACAAATTGGTCTACATTGATGATTTAGTAAAAGATCTGGACAGGGTCGTAGGTGCCGAACAAGCCTCTCCAAACAATTTACAATATCCGAAAGGTCTAGGTACATGGATCGACAAGTTTGGGTTGGTTAGATTGGTAATTCAATCCAATCCATGCAACATTTTTTCAATGATCAATTGTGGGTGGTTTTGTTTTGTTTCCATGATTCTTTTAAAAAGCAAAATGATAATGGTAGTAAAATTATCTCATTCATTTTCAAATTCCAAGGCATCATCAATCATCAAAACAAACAAGTTTAACACAATCTTTAAAATTTGTCAATCACTACAGAGATGATCTATCATATTTCACTACATTCTGAACATTAGACATGGATTTATGCATTTCTTTAAATTCCTCATTCACAATCAAGTTAATTATGTGGGGTACAATGTAATAGAAGTGAATTCAACTTTTTAAGCCTTTTCATAATATACAAAATAACTACATCATTGAAACTTTATTACCAGATGTGATAGAGAAAATCTTGTGAATTCTCATCCCAATAAAGAACTCTCAATAATATTGCCAATATTCTCTCTTTTATGGTTAGCAACTTAACAAAAGTTTGAGAATTATTTTATGCTAACTTCCATTGGAAATCAATAAAAGACTACCATGTTGTTAATATTTTGCAATGAAGTCTTAAGTATTAGTGGTAAGACAAACCCTATTGTATCTACTCAGACGGGAGGCCTGTTGTGGCAAAACTACTTGTGCATTCCCTGAGACGAGAGAATCTTAAAAGATATTATGACCAAAGCCCATGATACATCTTATACGTTCCACCCTGGAAGTACAAAGATGTATCAAGATCTGAAAAGATACTATTGGTGGCCCGGAATAAAGAGGGACAACGGATTTCGTAAGCCATTGCTTGACGTGCCAGCAGGTGAACGCCCCGAGGCAGTGCCCAGCAAGACTGCTACAACCCCTGAATGTTCCTCAGTGGAAATGAAAGAAGTCTGTATGGACTTCCTCTCAGGTTTGCCAAAGACAAAACAGAGTTTCAACGTCATCTGGGTAGTTGTAGACAGACTGATCAAGGCGGCCCACTTCATTCTAGGAAAGTCCACATATCGAGTGGATCGATGGACTCAGTTATATATCAAGGAGATAGTACGTCTACATGAGGTATCAGTGTCCATAGTATCAGACAAGGACACTAGGTTCACCTCTCAGTTTTGGAAAAGTCTCTAGAAAGCACTAGGAACTCAGTTGTGGTTTAGTACAACGTTCCATCCTCAAACGGATGGACATACCGAAAGGATGAATCAGATCTTAGAGGATATGTTGCGAGCCTGCTCCTTAGATTTCTCTGGTGCTGGGACGAACATCTGCCTTTGATGGAGTTTTTCTACAATAACAATTATCAAGCGACTATCCAGATGGCCCCCTTTCAGGCACTGTTTGGGCATAGGTGTCGAACACCAGTGTTTTGGGAAGAGGTAGGCACGCAGCAACTACTGGGACCAGAGTTGGTTTAGGTCACCAATGCAGCAGTGTAGAAAATCAAGCAGAGGATACTCACCGCACCGAGCCAACAGAAAAGCAATGCAAATTTGTGTAGAAGGGACCTTGAGTTTGAGGTAGGTGACCACATGTTCCTGAAGGTAGCCCCTATGAGGAGGGTGTTGAGGTTCGAAAAGAAGGAAAAATTAAGCACAAGGTTCATAGGCCCCTCCGAGATTCTAGAGAGAGTTGGGGTTGTGGCTTACAGAATTGCCCAGCCACCGAACCTTGCCGTCGAACAGAATATATTCCACGTGTCCATGTTTTGAAAGTACACTCTAGACCCTACCCATGTGATCAAGCATGAGACGCTTCCTCTTCGGGAAGATCTGTCTTACGAGGAGAAGCCTAGCAGAATTTTGGCTCGAGACACTAGGCAATTGCGCAACAAAGTTATTCCCTTGGTGAAGGTCTCATCATGGGGTAACCACCGTGAGGAAGAGACAACTTGGGAACAAGAAGAGGACGCGAGGAGAGATTATCCCGAGCTCTTCCAAGAGATATTCACTTGTGGGGACGAAAGTTCTTAAGGAGGAGAGAGTTTGTAACGCGAAAAAATAAAAAATAAAAAAGTTTGCTAACTCAACCGAGGGGCAAAATGATTTTTGCCCCTCTAGCCATAATAGGGGTTCAAGGAAAACTCCATCAAACCTCTTGCAAAAGGAAAAAGAAATTAGAGAGAAAATTAAGAGGAAATAGAAAAGAGTTGCCGCGAAGTTTCGTCGGACCACTGCTGGAATCCACCTTCAGATGGACTTGTACAAGGTCGACGCTCCGTCAAGATCCAAGAACATTTCGTGAGGTAAGGTTTTGAATGATATTTTGCATTTTTGAGCTTTTCCGATGTGAATCGAGTCATAAAATATTCATATATTCATCTAGGAACAACTCTACATACGATCTGTGAAGAAGTGTGGCCGAAATCTCAATCTGAGAATGGTAAGCAAATTTCTGACGCTCTTAACTCGTCTGGTAGTAAAGCAAAAATTACGAAAAAATACCAAGACGTAGCCTGTAACGCGATCTAGAGACTTGCCTAAGAAATCATATCGATCCGAACTCCGAATCAAAAGATATGAAAATAAGAAAAATAACTGTGTTACGGATTGCAGGGGAGTGAGAAGAAGAGGAAAAAAAAATCGGCAGCCACGTGTTGGTCGCTGAGCGGTGGAGGCCAACTCGACAGGCGCCAGACACACATCGATCGTCGGTTGGAGCAACGCAACTCAAGTGAAACGACGACACGTGTCGTCTGTAAACCCCGAGTTGAACCAGGCCTCCCGACCCGCGACTGCGTAGAAGCAGCTGCGTGTGTGGCCTGCGACTGACGCACTTCCTCGAGCGTGATCGGTGCACAGTTGCGTGTGATATGCCCGTTTTGGCCCGTTCGCCCTTTGTTTCTGATTTTTGTCCCGACTCCAGTTCTAATACTATTTTTATGTAATTAGGGACCTAATTGAAGGAAAACAGTATTTTTGGACACCTCACGGGCATAGAAACGCTAACGAAAGGGCATGCGTCAACTAGGTAAGTCACCACCCGGCATTTAGGAGGAAATACTTGTAAGATTCACTTGGACTGCATGCATGCTAGTTATTCGCCTTAGGTAGTAGCCTCCTATGACTGATTGTTATGAGCTGATGATGTGTAATAATATGCGATGTTTTGGGTGAATTATCTGAGCGTGCGATCATGCTTTAAATTTCCGCGGTACGTATGCATGTGTTTAATTCATATTGGAATTGTGTATTCCGTGTCTCGGGTGCTTGATGGATGACTTCGCCCCATTGAGCGCGAACTTCGCGTTCTGGGTGCTTGATGGAGGTCATCGCCCCGTTGAGCCTACGTGCCTAATTTGCATGAATTATATATTATGATGTTAGACGACAGTTGCATGCACACTCTGTTATTTTCTATGACCCATTTTGCTATGATAATGGGTAGAGCGACAAGTCACTCTAGCTAGACCTAACCTTCCCCTAGGAACTTAGCGAATTACCACATCGACGAGGTACCTCAGGAGTGTTCATAGATTGCTAGTGTATGAACGATATCTATAGCTTCGTGGGAGGACTAGGGGTTCCTAACCAGTTCTTACTACTCCTAGCCATTTCGCAGGGGAAATGTGTCCCCACGTCGTATAGCTCATTAGCTGCATGGGAACGGGTTGGGTCGCTCTCCCCCATAGGGGGACTATATGGGTTTAGAAGATACTCAACACACTCCTAGGCTAGAGGCTAGATACCATGTAGTCTTAGATAGCCATGTAGAGGTAGCGCCTCATGTAGAGGTAGCGCCTCATAGAGAGATACGAGTCATATCAGCTCGGCGTAAGGAACCTTTAGGTATCAAATGAAAGGACGATGAACTGGTAAAGCCCAAGGGACTAAGATTAGAACCAGATGTCCTAGAACCAAATTAGGAGACCGTGGGAACCTGTTAAGCTAGGATGCAATGAGAGCCTACAAGTAGGTGGCGTACTGAGTATAATTTTTATACTCATACTTCCTATGCTTTCCTTTTCAGGAGCGCGAGGCATCGGTCAAAGGAGGGCGTGATGGAGACAGGGATTGTCACAGAGGAATGGGTTGTCCCGAGGCGTCAGTCTAGTCTTTATTTTGTATTTGCATTCTTTCGTAATTTGTTTCCAAACTGTTTATTGTTTTTGTTTGTCATTCGAAATTTTATTAGAAGTAAATGATTTTTCTCTGTTGCATACTTAAATTATTTTGTGCATTCATGTGCCGTTGTTAGTCAAGGTCCGTAGTAAAATATTGAGTCGTGACAAATAGGGTTGTACCCTAATCGTCCCTATAAGGTACATGGTCAACCTAAAGGAGACATTGAGACCTGTAACTAGGTTATAGTACCTTAGTAACGTAAAACAATAGTTCATAATCTATAACCAACATATTGACACTCTAGGACACCTATCAAAGGCCTAAAGCATAACTGGTTATAAATGGGTTTCTAATCCTTCCAGCATGTATGTAAGGATTCTCATATGGTTTCTACTCCCTCCGGCTATCATGATATTAGGTCAATTAAGTTCTTAGATACTAATTGATTCTTGCAAGTACTGTTTGTTCCATATGACTAATTACTTATTTCAATGTGTTCGAGTGTCGTCTATTTTTTCATCCAAATTTGTATGGTAGGATGCAAATTGTGTATAATTTTTGGAACAACAAACAGTTTTAAGAGAACAAGTTTAAATATGAGTGAACCAATCTTTACCATGAGTAAAGGTCATCAAATTTAATGTAGTACCTCTTAACCTATGTCCGGGATCACTTTTGACGACTCTTCTATAGCTATTTCTTTCTCAAATCTCTTAGGTAGGTCCAAAATTGAGTCTATTTTCTAGAACATAAAAAGTAACTATGAGAACCGATCTAAAAATAGGTGAATTAGTCTAAATAGTATGGAGAGGTTAAGAAAACAAAGTTAAGATGATGTGGTTCTTATAAGACATCAACCCAAAGAAAAGCTGTGATATCATAATAAGAATTCACCTCAATGGAAAATTCTGATACCAAATGAGAAGGAATCACTACAAAAGAAGTAAGATTGAGATTATCTTGTTGATCAAATATGTTAAGGTAAAAACACTTGTTTAAGATTCAAATCACTCAACAAGCAAGATTGATTATGTCAAGCTTGAATGATTCTACATGCAACCTAAACTAATTGCAAAGAAACTTAGCTATTGCCAAAAGGAAAGTACAAATGCTCATTTTACCATATTTTCCGAGTCTCATCGACAAAAATAACATAAATGACTTTATTTGCCTCAAAATGAAACATTTGATCTTCCTTAGACATTTCAACTGTAACCTTCCTACTTTATTACCATAATTAACCACGGTGTAAATGTAATCTAAAAATAAATAAAAAGACTGATACATTAATGAAACACCATAAATCTAGTTTTCAATTATCAATCATAAATTTGTAACCATCTAAAAATAAATAAAGCCCCACTTGAAGTATCTGGAAGATTTTGTTGCATAAATAAATATGGTTTCTTCTTAATATGACATTAATATTACATGATTGAGATGCCTTGGTTCATATCAAGTTGGGTCACAGACTGCCATGTCATTGTCCCTAACCTTTGGACGTTGAAATAGGACAGTCTGCGTGATTTTATTCCTCTAAATTGTTTGTTTTCCAGCGATTCAATGAATATTTCTACTCGAGTTCTTCACAAAATTTATAGTCCTACATATCACAGTTCATCTAAGACAGATTCCACTTAAATTGATTCGTAATCGAGCACTATAAGGGGTCAAAGTAAGGTACTCGACGTTGTACTTATCCAAAACTCTAGGTTGTTTCTTGCTCGTGGTCTAGTTGATTTAAAGTTCATCTTCTCTCAATTCCTTGAGCAAAATTAGTCTATATTTCCACCACCCCGGGAAAGCTAATGGTATAAGACCAAGAGCAAGAAACAACGTAGAGGATAAACTTAAACGTGGGAAGAAATTTTTGGATTTTGAGAAGCTTTGGCTGAAACTTAAACTGAGAAATTCAAGGCCTTCCTTCGGTTATTTTTCTTTTAGCTCTTCATGAAAAACATCCTATTTGAGCGGTAGAAACTTGTGGTACATGAAAGACAAGATAATTCTTACTGAACAAAAAATGCTCAATTTCAAAACATTCTAACCGAGAAGCTCAAAGGGCATTTTATGTTTCTCGCCTTCTCATCCTTTCCTTTCTTCACAAAGATGGAAGAGCTCTATGCAGAGGTGAAAGGGATGAAGTGTCTTTAGCGATTGAAGTAATCCATCATAAACTATGAGGATGGTTAAAATTTCTTGTCTTAATTAGCCTAAGATATGAATCAATATCCCCAACTCTTAAACGTAAATGTTTGTAGCCATAAAGAGATTTCCATTCATAAACAAGTTTAATATAATATTTTTAGCACACCATTAGTTCTTTGTTTAAGTTTCCTTGTTGATGCTGCTGCCAACATGTTGTCTTCAATAAACATATTTGTGTAGGGTTTCTTATTGCTCTCGTCATCGGCAACGGTAGAAGCGTTGGTCTATTATTAGCTCTTGGTTCACCATAGTCATTTATCACCACTGTCGCCATCCCTTGTTTTCGTGAAACTTCAATCATTATTTAAGATGTTTTGTTCACTTATTAGATTTAGTTTACACAAAATGAATGACTTAAAAATCATATCCTATTAAAAGCATAAGCTACATAAATCTAGATTATTTGAATTGGTAATGATTTGTGTACCCGGGATGAGCCACAATTCGAGCTTTAAACTCCATATTGTTCCTTTGGGTTCTTATGGAAATTAAAATTGGTAATGAAGATGTGGAATGAGATCCAAACACATATACATATATATACACACAGAGAATGAAAGAAACAAAAAATTTTATTTAGTTGAAGCCATGGAATGGAATGGAATGAAAGGTCTAGCAAAAATAGATGGAAATGTTCAGTTTTGAAATCAAGAAGGGTAAAAACATGGCGGTATTTGTAAAGCTAATGCCTAATTTATTCTTAGTTTAGTTGACCATAAATGACATGAAATGGTTTGGCAAAATATTTAAAAACTTAATTTTTAACATTGTAGTTAGAAACTATTTCGGATTTTTAACTCTTTTCGGGTGGTGCTGGACTTTAACTACTTGTTGCATCGCCTTTTTAGGTAAAAATAGTCACTGACCTGTCGCATCACCCTTGATAATAATTGACTTGTTTGCACCCCTTCTTGCACTGGAACAATAAATTCCCTTTTGTGGCACCCTTCCAAGAGAAGACGATAACTAACCTAGCTCCTCCATTCGGCACAACTAAAAACATCTTAATAACGTACTCTCTATGGTTCATGTAACTCACTAAACTATATATACCACATATATATACCACATATGTATACTTGAGGGTCATAATTATCCATGGTGTAAATAAGCCAGACTATAACTCTATGATCCACCCAAAATTTATAACAATAAAACTTGATTCTTCTACAATGTGTGAAACATTGAATAAAACATTTTCTTCACATCTTCAATGAAATATATTGTATGATTGATATCTCTTGGTTCATATCACACACCCTCGTCTTGTGGAGGCCATCACTTTTTGTTTTACATATATACATTTCAGAACTTTTTATTTGTTTGTCACTTGAAGTTTCTAATAACAGCTAAGTTTAAGACTTGATTTTGGAACAACTCTCTAATGATCTCATTTTCAAGATTTAGGCTATGATTCTCGATCTTCTTTGGTGGTAATCTTATCTCTTGGAGTTCAAGGAAACAATCGACAGTTTTTCGTTCTAGTACGGAGGCCAAATACAAGGAGGTTGTTGATGTCACTGGCCGAATTAATCTAGATCCAAGTCCTCTTGCGTGAGCTCGAGATTTCACAAGCGTGAGTGCCTAGCCTATGGTGTGACAACATTGGTGCCACCTATTTATCCACCAATCCAATCTTTCATCGACTGACGAAGCATGTTGAGGTTCATGAGTCATAGAGGATACATTACTGAGGTAGTTTTAGTTGTGCCCTATGGGGAGCAATGTTTTAGTTGTGCCTAGTGGCGGAGCAAGGTTGGTTTTAGTTGTTATTTTCTCCGCTCCCAGCAACACTAGAGGGGTGAATAGGGTAGAGTTTCAACAATCTAATGATTAAATTTTTTCCAATAACAATAAAACTTAACAATAATTTAGAATTTAAATAGGAGAAGGGTTAGAGAATATATTTATAGTAGTTAGGTCAAACTCAACCTACTCCACTACCCAAGTGTCTCTTGAGAATTTAAATAAACCTTTCTATAGACTATTTCTTCGGATTAGAGCCCAACCACTACACCACTCATTTTACGAGTTCAAGAGCAAACTTAATCCTTTCCACCGCTCATAAACTTTTCTAGACTCTTTCTTCGAATCAGAGCCCAACCACTACACCACTCATTTTACAAGTTCAAGAGCAAACTTAATCATTTCCAGGATCAAACCGGTACACCACTCTTTTTACGAGTTCAAGAGCAAACTCAATCCTTTTTACGACTCATGATCAAACTGGTACAATTGTCTGAAATCTTATAGAAACACACCAACTCTCTAGGAAGAGGTAATGAACACAAAATAAAATTGGACATGAAATGACTCACAATACAATAGACATCTGTCTCAAGAATAAGATGAACACGAAATAAAATTGGAAGCTTTGTAGAGAGTAACAATGGAGGTTTTAAATTTCTCACAATATAATAGACATCTCTCTCAAGAATAAGATGAACACGAAATAAAATTGAAAGCTTTGTAGAGAGTAACAATGGAGGCTTTTAAAAAAAGTTTAGATCAGAGTAAACTATGTAAGTTTATATTGTATTATATGTTGGGTGTGTTGTTCTAAAAATAGGAAGAGGTAATGAGTTTAAATAGTGATTGAAGTCTAAAAAAAGTTTAAATTTATGGTAAAAAAATTATAGACCACATGTTTCATATATATATATATATATAAATATTATAATAGCTTAGCTTAATACCTCAAAAAGTTTTATAAATTTAATTGAAATAATTTTACAATTCAAATAAATTTTTTTCTCAAAATTAGTTTTCATTTAAAACTTAATTGAAAATTAAAAACTCAGCTGGTTACTATTTATAAATGTCATATTTTGATTGGTTGACATTGGTCAATGATATCAATTTTACCATTGTCTAATGATGTCAATGTTGTCACCACATCATTACGTCAGATATCTTGTTTTGAATTCGATTGGTCTATGATGTTAATTTTTCCGCCACATCATCACGTCGGGTATCTTGTTTTGACTTGAACTTTTTCTTTTTAGTGAACCTAAAAGGACGTTGAAATTGTTATTCTCAACCCTACAAATATACTGAGAATTATTAATAATTGGAGGTAGCTTTGTTATCATAAAAAATAAAAAAATCAATTAAAATTAAGGGAAAAAAAACCAACATGATGACAAAACATTTGAAAAAATAGTATGAAATCCATAAAAATCATAAAACTTAAAATAATGAACATCTCCAAATAATAATATCGTGATACCAATATAGATGCATAATCATAGGCATTCTAATATATCATCATAAATTTGAAATTCTCTCAAATCCATATTCTCCCCCTATATTAATGCTTTAATGAATTATGAAACATCACAACGGAGTGATTCATTAATTATAAAATAACATCGAAGTGATTCATCAATTATAAAATAACCAACTTAGGGCATATTTTTCCTAATTTTCTCCTCCTTGTAATCATTGAAAAGAACAATAAAAAATAATAAAAGAATGACATATGCCTTCAAATAAGATTATAAAATTCAAGATATATCATACCCAACTCAAATTCAAGATATAATCACACCGAATAATACCAAGCTAAGCTTATTTTTGCAAAAAAATTCTTCATTTAACGGTTTGGTAAAAATATCTGCTAATTGATTATTAGAACTTACAAAATCAAGAATAATATGTTCATTTTGCACATGCTCTCTAATAAAATTATGTCTAATGTCAATATGTTAGTTCTAGAACAATGAACATGATTTTTGGTTAAATTAATAGCTGGTGTTATCACAAAATATAGGCACACTATTAAATTTTAATCCAAAATCACAAAAAGTTTGTTTCATCAAAAGAATTTGAACACAACAACTAGCAACCGCAATATATTCCGCTTCCATAGTAGATAAGGCATCCAAATTGACAAGTTTCACTAGTACTTTTACGATCAAGTAAACTTCCTGCAAAATCCGCTTCAAAATATCCTACTAATTTAAACTCAATATTTATAGGATACCACAATCCTAAATTAATAGTCGCAAGCAAATATTTAAATATTCTTTTAACCGCATGTAAATGAGATTCCTTAGAACAAGATTGAAACCTAGCACAAAGACATAAACTAGACATAATATCAGGTCTACTAGCAGTCAAGTAGAGTAAAGATCCAATCATACCTCGATAAGATTTTATATTTACACATTTACCTTTTTCATCCTTGTCAAGCTTGGTAGATGTGGAAGCTTTTGCAATCTTACCTCATTGAACTCGAACCTTTTGAATAAATCCTTGGTGTACTTCTCTTAATTTAGGAAGATACCATAGTTGTTTGATTTGAAGTCCAAGAAAGAAAACTCTCCCATCATACTCATCTCAAACTCATGCATACATTTAGAAAATTGGAGGATCAGACAAATATAATATCATCTACATATATTTGCATAACATATCTTTTTTTTAATTTTAATTAGGAGAGTAGTGTCGAACTTACCCATTTTGAAATTATTATCAATCCACATATATTTGCATAACATATCTTTTTCTTTAATTTTAATAAGGAGAGTAGTGTGGTTATCCATTTTGAAATCATTCTCCGTAACAAAATGTATAAGTTTTAAATTTATGGTAAAAAATTATAGACCACATGTTTCATTTTAATATATATATATATTTAAATGTAATAATATAATAAAAATTGTTAATGAAGAGTAATAATTTAAAAGTAATCTATAAAAATTTTATAAATCTAATTAAAATCATTACATTTGAAATAATTTTATAATTCAAATAATTTTTTTCTCAAAATTAATTTTCATATAATTTCTTTTCTGAAAACTTTTATTGGAAGTAACTTAAAACTATTCAAAACTCCACCATCTATTACTCTACAAGTTATTGTCTAGGATATCAATTTTGCACTTGGTCTATGATGTCTACAAGTTATTGTCTATGATGTCAATTTTGCACCTAATGTCAAGTATCTTGTTGATGTCAAAAACTTGATCCATGATGTCAATTTTGTCAGGTATCTTATTTTGAATTCGATTCGTCCATAATGTCAATTTTGTAACCACATCATCAATTTTGTCAAATATCTTGTTCTGAATTTGATTCGAGGTCCAGGATGTCCATGATGTCAATTTTGTCACCAAATCATCAATTTTGTCAGGTATCTTGTTTTGAATTCGATTGGTCCATGATGTCAATTTTACCGCCACATCATCACGTTGGGTATCTTGTTATAACTGGAACTTCTCTTGTTATAACTGGAACTTCTCGAGTGTCTTGTTATAACTGGAACTTCTCGAGTGTCTTGTTTTGACTGGAACTCTAGAACTTCTCGAGTATATTGTTTTGACTGGAACTCTAGAACTTCTCGAGTATATTGTTTTGACTGGAACTTCTCGAGTATCTTGTTTTGACTGGAACTTCTCGAGTATCTTGTTTTGACTGGAACTTCTCGAGTATCTTGTTTTGACTGGAACTTCTCGAGTATCTTGTTTTGATAGGAACTTCTCGAGTATCTTGTTTTGACTGAAACTTCTCGAGTATCTTGTTTTGACTGGAACTTCCTTTTATCTCTAATTTGAGTGAACCAACAAAAAAGACATTGAAATCGTTATTCCCACCTTACAAAAAGGGCANTAAAAAAAAAAAAAAACCAAACATCCAAAGATGAAAAGAGAGCCGGCTTACAAGATGTATACATTTAATGATGTAAATTATGGACCTATGATTTAATTAAAGATGTGTGGATATTGATGTGTTATTTATTTATTCATTTTGGAAATTTTATAAATTAATCCATTATATTATATCTAGGAAGTATGGAACTTAAAAGAACAAACTATTTGGTAGTCATATACTTCACCAAACCAAATGAATGATCAATAAGTATTGATATTACAACAAATTTTGTTTTATTTGAACAAAATTTGGTAATATAAATAGATACACAAAAGAATAGTACGAATCTCCACCGTCCATGATCATGCCTTCAATCCACTACACATAGCAACACCAAACCCAATTCTCTTATTGCTCAGATCGTACTCCACCCACATATTCTGCTGATGAACGTTCCCGATTATATTACTCTCAGTCACAAGTCTATCTGACCGTCCGATCCCCACGCACTTCACCCCTTTCTCCACTTCCGTCAATAACCCTTCCCCTTTCCCGACCAATATCTCCACCCCATTCTCAAACTGGAACCACATGTCGCCGATCCTCCGACCCACCACGGCCGCCACTGCGCCGTCGAAACACATGTCCGCGACGGCGGCGTATTCATATCCTTTCTTCATCATGGGCCCCACTAATCTCACCATCTCTGCTCTGACCTTGCTGTAGGCCTCATCTACCAAATACGTCAAATCCGAGCCGGAGTCGATCATGGTCTGACCGGCGCCAGATGGGTCCGGTTTGAAAACGGCCGGCGAGATGTTGAGTTTGTTGTTGCCTATTCTTATCCCCTTCATCGGGAGGGTGTAGGCCAACTTGTCAAGATTCGGGGAGCGTCGACTTTTGGGGAAAGTCAACATGTTGACGTATTTGAATTTAGCGGAGTTGGGATTGTCTCCAAGGTAGAACAAGCCGGTTAGATCCGACCCGGTCCGATCCGGAACGCAATAGGAAAACTTGGATATTTTGGCCTGGGAGATGAAGGAGAGGCGTCCAGTATTCATTCCCAACATACCCCTGTTTTGGGTGGAGGCCGTAGCGCAGCCCAGAAGGAGGGAGCGGGTAGTAAAGGAACTGGAGAAGGTGAATTTTTCAGTGACGAGATTACCCTCGGCCAGGGTCCCATCCGCGTAGAAGTAGGAGTAGTGGCAGTGGCGAGTTGGGTCACAAGAAGTAGGAAGGGTAAAATCGGGAATTCGGGGTCTGCACAGAGTGGTGTTACAGGGAAGGAAAGAGAAAGAGGAGGAGAGATAAGGGTCAAACCAATTAATCATGGGCTTCACTGATTTTCTCCTTACTTTGCCGTGGCATTGAATCCAGGACAGTTGGCTGCCGGTGTCTACGACCATGTCCATCTGCTGCGGCGGCGATCCAATGGGAACAGACACCACAAGGGCGTTGGAGTACTGGAAGGGGAGCTTCCCATGGGATTTGGTTTTGGAGGAGAGGGAAAGGGAGGCTTCTTGGGAGGAGACAGAATGGGAGGTCAGAGGGAAGGAGAGGGAGAGGGAGTTTGATGGGGAGAATAAGACACCGAATAGGGAGAGAAGTAGGAGAGAGAGAGGCATGATTATGGGTTTGTGAAGGTTTGACGTTGGATATGACCCACCGTCCAAATACACCCAAACAAATAAAAAAAAGCAACAACTAAAAAGAACCTCTTTTCTATTCTCTTTGTTGTTGTATCGATATATTTCAACAGTGGGTCATATCCAACGTGTTTTTTAACGTAGCTGTTGTTGGGAATATATAGAGAGTAAAAATGGAAGGGAATGTACAATTCAAACATCCTATTTCAAGAAAATATAATCAATTGGTTTTAGTTTTAGGTTTTAGTTTTAGTTTGAACAAATGTGTGGTACAAATTTGAGATCTAGTCCGGAATAAAATGATTTGTTTTTAGTTTGACTATATATGTGATAGCATTTGAATATGTAATTTTTTAGTTCAAAACTATGACATTAAATGAATTGAATTAAGTTCATAGTGATAAACGAGTGAAATCTTTGTTTAACAATAATAAAATGACTTGTCGACGTATTAGGTTATTTATTGAATATGGTATTGTGGCATGTCAACTAACGTATATTTTTTTTTTTTGTAAAATAAATATTATTAGTTTAAGAAGAGGAGAAAAAAGCTAACCTATTATTCGGTCTATTTTTGTTCGTATTTCTTTTAATAGCATTTTACTTAAAATTGTGAGTGTAAAAATATGTAAACCCTCTTATGAATTAATTGAGCAAAACAAACAGAAAAATAAAAAATGGCATCTTCTAATTTTCTTGCAGTCTCTTCCATTGTCCTTTCATTCTATTCCTCAATGGGATGGTGCCCATGCATGTAGCTTCTCAAAACGACATCGTTTCCACCACATCTGCAAGAAAACTAGAAACCCATCTTTTTGCTTTAACGTGTTGAAATCTGCTGGCACCACAGATCCTAAAAGGGCTGGCCACCTGCACCCTCAACCTCGCCCACGACAAGACTGCTCAAAGTCGTGTCCTCGCCCAGTCCTTCGCGTCCAAGGCAGCCGAACCCAAGCTTAAGGAGCGNCTGCTGGCACCACAGATCCTAAAAGGGCTGGCCACCTTCACCCTCAACCTCGCCCACGACAAGGCTGCTCAAAGTCGTGTCCTCGCCCAGTCCTTCGCGTCCAAGGCAGCCGAACCCAAGCTTAAGGAGCGCTATGCCACTTGTGCTGAACACTACGACCATGCTGTCGACGACATCGAGGATGGGAAGAACTACTTGGGGAAAGGTGACTACAATGGCATCAACACTATGGCACGGCGACTGTCTGGATAGTTTCATGCAGCCGTCGAAGGACCCATCGGTGCTGTTTGACAATGGGAAGGCTGTGGAAGATATTTGTAGTATCATCTTGAATAGGAAGTAGGTTGTGACCTCCACATAAGACAGACAAGGGGCGACCCTCAAGTAACTTCTATCCGATCACATGAGGGACGGTGCATCATCCAATACATCAAGAATGTGCAATGTAACTAAGTCGAGGCATATGTCAAGTTCGAGAGAACGAGGCGGAACGAGTGTTAAAGACAAGCTCAAAGAGGGTCGAGTAGACTCCAAACAATAACCTCAAAAGTGTTTCGAAAGACCGAATCGTGACTAAAAAGACGAAATTGAAAACAAATAAAAATGGGTTTGAAAGACCAAATCTGGACTAAAAAGACGAAATCGAAAACAAATAAAAAGAAAAAGAAAATAAAATAGAAGTAAAATTCTTGCAAACCTTAAAACAAGAAAAGGAAATCAAGGACACCAAAATTAAATATAAAATCAAATCAAATGTTACAAATACGAATTACAAATATAAAATAAAATACAAAAGACTCTAAATATGAAAACGGACAAATGACTTTAAAGAAACCGACAAGGGACTAATGCTCCAAAACGACACCCTTCTGTGACAGTGCAGCTCTCGAACACCTCCTTGTATCGACTGGTACCTAATAAAAAATAGGAGAAAGGGGTGAGTATAAAAATATACTTAGTAAGCAACCTACTTGTAGACTCTTTTCGCATCCTTATCTTAGTAGGTATCCACGGTCTTATTTCTAGGTTCTAGTGAGTACGAATCACATTACAACTCTCTTTTCTGTATCTTAGGAGGCTTGTCCATCTTAAGCAGTTAAATGATCAGTGTCCTGAGGTGAGGCGCGACCTCATAAGTAAATCTGAGGGGATCGTATGGCTGGATCTGAATACGTAACTCTCTCTGAACATCATCCGTAGAGGTTGGCTGACGACTCTCACACGGGACCATACATCCACTAAATTCGGGTGCGACCCCTTGTGTGCCGGTCAGCTACTGAGTCATCCTATGTGGCTCTACATTCCCCACTCAGGGACGGGTTTCTACGGCCCAGGAGTCCCTGTTCAGAAGATCTCTTAGCTATCACCACTAGGTCTGGGCACCTGTCACACTTCCCCATCTGGATCTGCCAAGCTCAACGATCTCCGTACCTGAGATCTGTCTTGACGGTACGGTATCGGAGGAGAGAGAGAACTGGAGGTTTTGATGACACTATCTACACTGCTCAACTCTAGCGGGCTACCTACGGTTACCGTGGTGACCTATTATTCTTTCTAGGGTGGAACTTGGTGGCTTAGACTTGGATTCATGTATCTTTAGGATTCTCGTGCCTGGTCTCCCAAACCTATCGGTTTTGGAATTCTGGGCTCTGGATCCGCTGGTAATCATTTCGCGGGTCTCATTGCACGGTATTCTAGAGGTCCCCCAATCTAGGGTCTCATCTAGCCTACTTAGTCACAAGAACCCTAATCTAAGCTCATAATTTCTTCCTATTCATCAAGAAAGATAACACAAGCAATCATCATGCATAAGAGTTCACACGCAACAGTTCATGTAATATTAACAAACATGCTCAACGGGAAGATAACGTCCATCTTTACCCGAAGCGCAGATTTCACAAGTTTTCCATCCTCCTCATGCATACATACTTTATCAGAATCTCAATCAAGCAGATTTAATAAACCTTTCATATCTAGCTTTTCTTAATCATTTCATTTTCGCAGTTTCCATACTAATATACTAGGTTCGGCTAGCTAAGTTAATGGGTGGTAGCATGCATGCTTGTTCCTAGTGGAAATCCAAATGGCTACTTACATGGTTGACACGTGCCTTCCCAAGCTCGAATTATTTGCCGGAAACGGTTATGAAAATTATGGAATTTCCTTGATAGGTCCTAATTCACATAAAAATAGGATCAGAGTTAAAATCGGGGCGAAAAACAAGCAAACGGAGGGAAAATGGTCACTCACGCGCCTACACGCGCGCTAACGCTCTGGAGGGTGTACTATGCGCATGTGTTCACGCGTGACTTCCTGCGCAGTCGCGGGCCAGCGGCCAGTTCGAGTGGTTCGGACTCAGGCCGACCCGGTTACGCGCGCCTGATGCGCTTCTCTAGCCCGTAGTCGCCACGTGTCACTCGTCGGTCTTGCTGAGCTTCTCCGTACATCGGCCAACATGTGGCGGCGATGCCACCTCTCTCCTCCTGCATTTTTTTCTAAATTTTCCAGAAACGTGAGTTTTGGCGTTTTCGATCTATTTTCTTCCGATTTTATATTTTCCAATCCGTAATCCGAATCAATAAATTCTCTTCACGATCTCATATTCTATTTCTACAATATATTTTTCTTGTATTTTTTTGGTAATCACAGGTCATATTATTTGAGTTCGAATTTGAGGAAAAACACGAGTTCTTATCGAAAATAACGTTTTCTTGAAACTCCGATTTTTGTCCAAAAACTTCAAGAGACCTATGTGAATCTTATTTTAGTTACATACCTCAAAAAATCCAGATCTAACGCTCATGAAATTTCTTAGATCTAGATAAAATCGAAACACGAAGTTCGGAATCTTACTTTGTCCGTTCTCAGATTTTCTTGCTGGAATGAGTGGATCCACCACCCAAACTCCTTTTCCACCACCGAGAGGAGTATTGCTTCGAAGTTTCTTGCCTTGGATTCAATCTCCGCAGTTTGTCTTCTCTACTATTCCTCTCTCCCAAACCCTAACTTCTTCTCCTTTCTCTTTCTCTCTTTTTCTTTTCTTTCTCTTTCTCTCTTCTTACAGCCCAAACAACTAGACTCCTAGGTAAGAGTGGGGGCAAAATGACCCTTTTGCCCCTATGTTGTTATTTTTATTTTATTTTTATTTGTTTATCTAAAAAATTCAAGTATTATATTGGGAGTCAATTTCGAAACAAAACCTGGGTGAGTAGGATCAAACGAATAGCCACTTAGAAAATTTAGTGATGGCTTGAGTCAACCAAATAAGTGGTTTTACTATTGGATTGGTGAGATGAATTGTACAAAGTATGAACGACTTGTGCTCTATGCCCCTTACACGTGTCGTACTTGTGACTGTTTGACGTGTATGGTGTTATGTTATGTTATAACTAAATTTATGTTATGTTACGTGGGATCCCATGAGACATATATATGATGTTATGTTATGTATTTTGGGATTACTTTCATGTTCTATGATGCATGATGTCTCTATATATACGTTATGCCATAAACATATATTATCTTCAGGTTTATGATGCCTCTAACAAATTTGCAGGAAATCGTGGACCGAGGTTGGTCTGGGTTATCTCGTGATCGCCCCGAAATGTTCCATGATTACTAATTTCTCAACATCCCATGATTTTAACCAAGTCGAGCTTATTGACTTACTAACTTCTCAATGCATGATTTCCACATCTATTATTTTAACCAAGTCGAGTTTATTGACTCACAATTTTCACGTCAAAACACACAATGATGGCAAGGACTACTTTTCGAGATGCCAACAAAAAAACATTGGCAAAACAAATACTTGTCGACGCATTAGGTTATTTATTGAATATGGTATTGTGGCATGTCAACTAACGTATTGTTGAATATTAAGTTAATAAAAGTTGATTTTTTCTTTTTTTGTAAAATAAATATTATTAGTTTAAGCAGAGGAGAATTGTCCAGAAAAGTGTGCATAATAACCGAGCCAAGTTTATGATTGGGTTTGGAGAGAAAAGAGCATAACCTATTCCGTCTATTTTTGTTAGTTTTTCTTTTAATAGCATTTTACTTAAAATTGTGTGTGTAAATATGTAAACACTCTGTTAAGGATAGTTGACCGTTCATTATAAGGCAAATATCTAGATATTTGCCTTACATTACGGGTTACCATATTTTCCCTTTTACTAAATACAAATATATTGTATTCATTTATTATTCTTTCCTTTTATCGCTATTTCCTTATTATTTGTAATTTACCTTATTTCTGTATTCTGTAAATGATTATAAATAAGAGAACTCTCACCACCATTTGGGTGTGGTGGATTAATCAAACATTCACATGGTATCAGAGCCCTTTCGGTTTAACAACCCTGATCCTTTCTTCTCTATGGCTTCCGAATCTTGTTATCATCTTCTTCCTTTCAATACTATAATCCATATGATCACCATCAAACTTTCTTCCTCCAATTATCTTCTTTGGAAAAGCCAACTTCTCCCTCTTCTTGAGAGTCAAGACATGCTGGGCTATGTCGATGGAACTATGGTTCCACCACCTCGCTTTGAACCAGTAACCTCCTCAACATTCAACCCCAAATATTTGGCATGGAGAGCAGCCGATCAACGACTTCTCTGTCTCCTGCTCTCCTCTCTCACTGAGGAAGCCATGGCTGTTGTCGTTGGTCTCTCTACTGCACGTGATGTTTGGCTTGCGTTGGAAACTACGTTCAGCCATCAGTCAAAAGCTCGTGAACTGAGACTCAAGGATGACTTGCAGTTGATGAAACGTGGCACAAAACTTGTTGCTGAGTATGCCCGTGCCTTCAAAAAAATTTGTGACCAACTTCATGCCATTGGCAGACCCGTCGAGGACATTGATAAAGTGCATTGGTTCCTTCGTGGACTCGGCACCGAATTTTCAGCTTTTTCTACTGCTCAGATGGCTCTCACCCCTATCCCCTGTTTTGCAGATCTAGTCTCTAAAACTGAAAGTTTTGAGTTGTTCCAGCGCTCTCTTGAGTCCTCTGACTCCACTCCTACAGCATTCATAGCCACTAATCGTGGCCGCACCCATGAAAGTCACCCTGCTTCCTTTACCAACCAGCGAGGTCGTTCTTATTCTCACAAAAACAACTCTTCTAATCGAGGACGAACCCACTCAAGTCAGGGTCGTCGACCACCTCATTGCCAAATATGCCGCAAAGAGGGCCATTATGCTGACCGCTGCAACCAACGGTATGTTCGACCTGATTCTTCTCATGCTCACCTTGCTGAAGCCTTTAACACGTCATGTTCTATTGCTGGACCCGATGCTGCTGATTGGTTTTTGGACACTGGAGCTTCGGCCCATATGACTGCCGACCCATCAATTCTGGATCAGTCTAAAAATTACACGGGTAAGGACTCTGTGATTGTAGGAAACGGTGCATCCCTACCCATTACCCACATCGGTACTCTTTCTCCTGTTCCAAATATTCACTTATTAGATGTCTTGATTGTCCCTCACCTCACTAAAAATCTTCTTTCCATAAGTAAATTAACGTCTGATTTTCCTCTTTCCGTTACATTTACTAATAATCTTATTACTATCCAGAATCATCAAACAGGAAGGGTGGTGGCAACCGGTAAAAGAGATGGAGGGCTATATGTGCTGGAGCGCGGCAACTCTGCTTTTATTTCAGCCCTTAAAAAAAAATCTTTACGTGCTTCATATGATTTATGGCATGCTCGTCTGGGTCATGTGAATCATTCTGTTATTTCTTTTTTAAATAAAAAAGGTCATCTTTCTCTTACGTCTTTATTGCCTTCTTCATCATTATGTAATACTTGTCAGCTTGCGAAAAGCCATCGATTGCCTTATTCCCGCAATGAACGTAGGTCGTCTCATGTGTTAGATCTTATTCATTGTGATCTTTGGGGTCCTTCTCCCGTCAAATCAAATTCGGGTTTTCTTTATTATGCTATTTTTATTGATGATTACTCTCGATTCACTTGGTTTTACCCTTTAAAATTTAAATCTGATTTTTTTGATATTTTTCTTCAATTTCAAAAATTTGTGGAAAATCAATATTCTTCTCGTATCAAGGTATTTCAAAGCGATGGTGGTACCGAATATACTAGTACTTGTTTCAAAACTCATTTACGTAATTCTGGCATCCACCATCAACTCTCTTGTCCATATACACCTGCTCAAAATGGTCGTGTTGAGAGAAAACATCGTCATGTGACTGAGACTGGCTTGGCCCTTCTCGTTCACTCTCATCTTTCTCCTCGTTTTTGGGTTGACGCCTTCAGCACTGCAGCTTATATTATCAACCGGTTGCCTACTCCACTTCTTGGAGGTAAGTCACCCTTTGAACTCCTTTATGGCTACACTCCACATTATGACAATTTTCATCCCTTTGGTTGTCGTGTTTATCCTTATTTGCGTGATTATATGCCTAACAAGCTTTCTCCCTGCAGCATTCCTTGTATTTTTTTGGGTTATAGTCCTGTTCATAAAGGGTTCCGCTGTCTTGATCCCGCCACCACTAAGTTATATATCACCTGCCATGCTCAATTTGATGAAACTCACTTTCCTGCTATCCCTAGCTCCCAAGCCCAACCTCTTTCCACTATTCCTATTTCAAATTTCTTGGAACCACATCTTCATCATATTGATTCATCCCCCCCTACCACTTCATCACCGCACATTCCTCAATCCAGTTCATCCCTGTGTGATATTTGTTTTGACCTTGTAGATGAGTCTGTGCAGGTTGATACTTCTCTTGCAGGTTCCACTTTGCCACCCTCGACTTCTAATTCAACCTCTATTGAACCTCCTGTTGATTTCTCTTCTTTGGGCACTCATCCTATGATCACACGAGCCAAAGCTAGTATATTCAAGACTCGTCATCGAGCAAATCTTGGTATGTTGGGCTCATCTGGACTTCTCTCTGCTCTTCTTGCATCCACTGAGCCAAAATGATTCAAATCTGCGGCTAAGAATCCTGCTTGGGTGGCTGCCATGGATGAAGAAATTCGAGCGTTACAACAAAATGATACTTGGACTTTGGTTCCTCGCCCTGCCAACACCAACATCGTGGGCTCTAAATGGGTGTTTCGTATTAAATATTTGCCCGATGGATCCGTCGAGCGTTTCAAGGCTCGTCTCGTTGCCAAAGGTTATACTCAGGTTCCTGGTCTTGACTACACTGACACTTTCAGTCCAGTTGTCAAAGCTACCACTGTCCGTGTTGTGCTTTCTATTGCAGTCACAAATAAATGGCCTCTTCGACAACTTGATGTCAAGAATGCTTTTCTCAATGGAACGCTTATTGAACGTGTTCATATGGAACAACCTCCTGGGTATGTTGATCCTCGATTTCCAAAGCATGTTTGTCTATTAAAGAAAGCTCTCTATGGCTTAAAGCAAGCTCCTCGTGCTTGGTTTCAGCGTTTTAGCTCATTTCTTCTCACACTTGGGTTTTTTTGTAGTCGCGCTGACACGTCACTTTTTGTCTTTCATCAGCAATCTAACCTTATCTATTTGCTTCTTTATGTTGATGACATTATTGTTACCGGCAACAACTCATCTCTTATTAACAGCTTTACTCGCAAGCTTCATTCTGAGTTTGCTACCAAAGATTTGGGTTCTCTCAGTTACTTTCTTGGTCTTGAAGCTTCACCCACTCCTGATGGTCTCTTTATCAGTCAGTTAAAATATGCTCGAGATATTCTTACTCGTGCTCAGTTGCTCGATAGCAAACCAGTTCACACTCCCATGGTTGTTTCTCAACACCTGACTGCTGATGGTTCTCCTTTCTCTGATCCTACTCTCTACAGATCTCTTGTTGGCGCCCTTCAGTACTTGACTATCACGCGTCCAGATATTGCCTATGCTGTCAATTCTGTCAGTCAATTCTTGCATGCCCCTACTGCAGATCACTTTCTTGCTGTCAAACGTATTCTTCGCTATGTCAAAGGAACACTCCACTTTGGTCTTATCTTTCGTCCATCCACTGTTCCTAGTACGCTAGTCGCTTATTCGGATGCTGACTGGGCTGGTTGTCCCGATACTCGTCGTTCTACATCCGGCTATTCTATTTATCTTGGTAACAATCTCATTTCTTGGAGTGCCAAAAAGCAACCTACTGTATCACGCTCCAGCTGTGAATCTGAGTATCGTGCTCTTGCCACAACTGCTGCTGAACTTCTTTGGGTTACGCATCTTTTGCATGACCTCAAGGTCCCTATTTCACCGCAGCCCTTACTCTTATGTGACAACAAAAGTGCTATTTTTTTGAGCTCTAATCCTGTTTCTCACAAGCGGGCCAAGCATGTTGAACTAGATTATCATTTCCTTCGAGAACTTGTTATCGCTGACAAACTTCGTACACAATATGTACCCTCTCATCTCCAAGTTGCTGACATCTTCACAAAGAGTATTTCTCGACCTCTCTTTGAATTTTTCAGATCCAAGCTTCATGTTCGTTCAAATCCGACGCTCAGCTTGCGGGGGGGTGTTAAGGATAGTTGACCGTTCATTATAAGGCAAATATCTAGATATTTGCCTTACATTACGGGTTACCATATTTTCCCTTTTACTAAATACAAATATATTGTATTCATTTATTATTCTTTCCTTTTATCGCTATTTCCTTATTATTTGTAATTTACCTTATTTCTGTATTCTGTAAATGATTATAAATAAGAGAACTCTCACCACCATTTGGGTGTGGTGGATTAATCAAACATTCACACCCTCCCTATGAATTAATTGAGCAAAACAGACAGAAAAATAAAAAATGGCATCTTCTAGTTTTCTTGTCGTCTCTTCCATTGTCCTTTCAATTATGTTCTTCAATGGGATGGTGCCCATGCATGCAGCTTCCCAAGACGACATCATTTCCACCATCTGCAAGAAAACTAGAAACCCATCTTTTTGCTTTAACGTGTTGAATTCTGCTGGCACCACAGACCTAAAAGGGCTGGCCATCTTTACTCTCAACCTCGCCCACGACAAGGCTGCTCAAAGTCGTGTCCTCGCCCAGTCCTTGGAGTCTAATGCATCCGATCCCAAGCTTATGGAGCGCTATGCCACCTGTGCTAAACACTTCAACAATGTCGTCGACGACATCGTGGATGGGAAGAACTACTTGGGGAAAGGTGACTATAATGGCGTCAACACTATGGCGTCTACAGCTATGACAGAAGCCGGCAACTGTCTGGACAGCTTCATTCAGCCGCCGAAGGACTCAACGGCGCTGTCTGGCAGCGGGAAGGTTGTGGAAGATATTTGTAGTATCATCTTGGTTATAGCCAATCTTCTTCTTGGGCGTGCCTAATTCCTCCTTCAACCTTTATGTACTTGGAATGCCATGAATCAATAATATGTTTGTTTTGAATCCTATAAATTTGGACATCAACTCCTTCATATTTTAAACCAAAATCTAAGATGACTCGATACTAATCTGGGGTCACTCGATAACTTTTATTGCTCTCGAACTTTAAGGTCACAAGTTCTAGTTCGTGAGTCAATAGTTGCACATAATTTCCTCTTAATGATTTATAGACCTCCTCAGCAGACACGATAAAGCTAAAGAAACTAGTTTGAATCGAATCAAAATGAGTATGGAGGGAGAATTGCCCAAATTGTTCAAAAGCTTACTCGATTTCATTTATTCATAACTTTTTTGGTTAGATTGGTTTGTTTTATCTTTTTGGATTCGAGTCAGTTTGGATTGGTTTCGAGTTTATAGTGCAGAAAAACTAGGTCATGAATCGTCCCGATTTCATTAAAAAAAAAAAAAAAACAAGAAAGAGAAGGCTAGCGGAAGGCCAAAGGTTTTCTGGCCCAACGACCCACCCTCTTATAAGTAGGTGCATGTCACAATCTCATTGACAAAAAGTAGGTTGTGACCTCTAGACAGGCAAGTGACATCTGCATGTCACAACCTTATTGACAAAAAGTAGGTTGTGACCTCCACACAAGAGTGACAAGTGACATCTACCTTATTGACAAAAAGTCGGTTGAGAATGTAGGTTGTGACTTCCACACAAGACATACAACCTCCACACAAGACAAACAAGTGACATCTGCATGTCACAACCTCATTGACAAAAGACAAGTGACATCTACATGTCACAATCTCATTGACAAAAAGTAGGTTGTGACCTCCACACAAGACACATAACCATGTTAGATGAATACGACTCTCCACAATGGTAATGATATTGTCCACTTTGGGCATAAGCTCTCATGCTCCACAATGGTAATGATATTGTCCACTTTGGGCATAAGCTCTCATGCTCCACAATGGTAATGATATTGTCCACTTTGGGCATAAGCTCTCATGCTCCACAATGGTATGATATTGTCCACTTTGGGCATAAGCTCTCATACTCCACAATGGTATGATATTGTCTACTTTGGGCATAAACTCTCATGCTTTGCTTTGGGTTTTTCCAAAAGGCCTCACACCAATGGAGTTAGTATTCGTCACTTATAAACCCATGATCATTCCCTAAATTAGCCGATGTGGGACTTTCATCATCCAACACCTTCTCTTGAACAAAGTGCGCCTCCCCTTAATCGAGGCTCAACTCCTTTGGAGTCTTAGTCATTTTTAGACTGCCTTCGAGGAGGCTTGACTTCTTTTCTTGTGAGTTCTTTATTCTATATTTTAGGATTTACCAATCTATTGGCACGACTAAGTTTAGGGCATACACACAAGTGACATCTGTAGGTTGTGACCTCCACACAAGACAAACAAGTGACATCTACTCATTGACAAAAAGTAG